>NW_020954571.1:8543894-8569500 GCF_900497805.2 Vombatus ursinus | reverse complement strand
CCCTCCCCTCCCCTCTCCTCTCCTCTCCTCTCCTCTCCTCTCTATCTCCTGCATTCCTTTGTAGAAGCCTGCCCACCAAGTCAACCAGGTCTCCTTGTTCATTCCTTGTTCTTCTGCCCCACAATTTCACCTCTCCTGCCTGCAGGACTTTGCTTATACCAGGGGTTCATAACCTGAGATTCATAGGTTTCAGGGGGTTCATGAACTCAGGGGGGGAAATTATTTTTATTTTTAACTACCTGTATCTGAAATTTAGCATTTCGTTTAGTTATGAGCATAGGCAACAAACCACAGTAGTAACAGCAGTGCCTGTGCTATTGTCACCAATAGAAATCAGAGGTATTTTCATATCCTATTACAGTTATTGTAGATATCTTGAAATATCATTTATGTACATCACTATTTCCAATTACTTTAGTTATTACATCCACTCTTAGCTATATTACTATAGCACAAATGTGGGTTTTTAAAAACATTTTTATAATTGTACTCCAATATAATTCATTTCCTTTGTAATTCTGTATATTTTATTTTATGTATTTTAAAGCATTGTTCTGAGATGACCTCTATAGGCTTCACCAGCCTACTCATGGGGTCTATTACATAAAAAAGGTTAAGAACCCCTGAGTTATATGTTTTCTGGGATCCACAATGCGCAGTGTCCTTCTCTTGGCCTCTCCAATGACTACCCTTTCTTTGAGGCCCAGATCATAGCCCACCTCATCCAGAAAGCCTTCTTAGACCACCACTCCAGCCCACACGGATGGATCCTATCCTCTTCTGAACTTGTTTGGGTTTATGGTCTATGTTGTGACTTTGACCCCATCTTTCATTAGAGGACTGAACTTCAGAGAAAGACACTTTGCAGATCTAATGCAGATAAGCAATGGTTCCACAGCTTAAAAATCTCAGATGGTTGCCTCAGGGTGGGAACTGAAAGGTAAATGACTTGTCTGGGGTCAGACAGCCAGTCCATGGCAGGGGCAGGACTTGAACCCAGGTCTTCCTGACTATCCACTGTACCACACTGCCTGTCACACAGGATCATAGAATTGTAGCTCTAGAGGCCTTCTAATCCTGCCCCATCATTTTATAGGAAACTAAGGTTGTTAAGTAACTTGCCCAAGGTCACATAGGTAATATGCATCAGAGGGAGGACGTGAACCTGGATCCTCCTCAATTCCAGACCTGGCTCTCTATCCATTACTGTCTTTCATGGTCTTTGCTACCTATTTGGAAATTAATTAGGTATGGCCTTGTGATCATTTTTGTTTTATTATTTAACTTGTCAGATATTCATCCCCTATCTCCCCAAATGGACCATCAGCTTTTTGAAGGCCAGAATTGTTTTATACCTATGGACCTCCTGTTGGGCTCTTAGTAGGGGCTTAACAAATGTTTTGGGGGCAGCTAGGTGGCACAGTGGCTAGACCACTGGGCCTGGAGTCAGTAAGTCCTGACTTCAAATCTGGCCTCAGACACTTATTAGCTGTGTGACCCTGGGCACTGAACCCTTTTTCCCTCGGTTTCCTCATCTGTAAAATGAGCTAGAGAAGGAAATGGCAAACCACTCTAGTATCTTTGCCAAGAAAAGCCCAAATGGGGTCATGAAGGGTCAGACACGACTTAAACAACTAAAGAACAACAAATATTTGTGGATGGATACAGGAGTATGACAACAATCTAGGGGCCCCCTCCCATGAGGAGGCTCTTTCTTACTGGTTACCACCACTACCATCTCTCAAAAGCTTAAAGGCAGGAGAGAGATGTCAGGAGCCCCTGTTGTGGGGGCACAGTTCTTGACCTTCCATTCTTTCACTCCCCCTCTCCTTTTTCCTTTCATATATTAGCGTTTGTGAGTACTCTCCTTTACATCTAACAGACTTTAAATGACTTTTGATGAAAAGTGTTGTGCCAACTTTAAAGGGGCTATATAAATGTCAGTTATTAGTAATATTATTATTCAGCAAAAGGAAGGTTTCAGACCTACACATACAATAGGGTGACAGCATGGGAAAACCATTAGTCTGGGAGTTAGGAGATCACTGGATGGTAGCTTTAGAACTGAGAGATTTTGGAAGCTATCCTGGCTTCTTGTCCTGGTTCTGCTGCAGACTCACTGGATGACCTTTCTGGGCCTCAGTTTCTTCATCTCTTATTTGGGGATAACAATACCTTCCCATCCTACTCCATAATGTACCTGAAAGTACCATTTAAAATCCTTTTCATGAAAACACTTTGAAAATTATAAAGCCTTGTATACATGTAAGGGACTTTTATCACTCTCATCCATTCATACATGAATTCATTCATTTAGTCAACTAACAATTGAATTTTTGCTGCTTCAGAAAGTACAGGACCCCTGAGAGTGAAATGACATGGGTTAATGATGATGCAGGAGGTGCATAAGGGATACATACCTAACCAGTGTTCTCCAGTGAGTTTGCCAAAGCCATCCCTGTAGGCCTCCCAGCCTCGGAAAAAGTTGACAGAACCATCCTCCCTACGCTGGAAGACCTGTGAAGGAGAGACCAATGAGGAGGGAGAACTAAAGACTGGAATCCCAGAGAAGAAATGAAGCCCCTCTCTTTCCCCCAATATCCAGATGACAGGACCAGGAGAGTTGCCCTCAGCCTGTGGGTTGTGGGTCCTGGGCTGACATGGCTTGGTGTGGGCTCAAGCCAAGCTCAACTCTCTGAAACTTCTTTCCCTAATGAAGCTGAGTTTGTCGGCAAACTCTCCTCGAAAGGCTCTGCGTTGGTTGCATCTGTCCTATCTGGTTAACCTAGAAACCGCAGTTGAATCTTTGTGTCCTGGGTTCCGTGGGAAAGACCTCTGGTGCTAGAGCCAGAGGGCTTGGGTTCAACTTTGGGTACATCAGTCGCTCCATCTCCTTCCCTCCCAGTTTCCTTATCTGTAAAATGATCAGATTGGACCTGATGGCATTTGAGATCTGTTTGAGCTCTTGGTCTGATTCTAGAGCCATCCTCTGGTCTTATCGTCAGGGCCTTTAAGGCCCAGGTACAATGTACTTCCCAGAGAGGCTCCACTCAGGGTGTTTCATTTAAGAAAAATCTGGAGAACTGAATTCTAGTCCTAGTTCTGCTACTAATTCACTGGAGACCCTCTTTGAACCTCAATTTCCTCACCTGTAAAATAAGGGAGATGGATAAAATGACCTCAAGGCCCCTTCTAGCTTAACAAAAAAAAAAAAAACTTACGCTGTTAAAATATATATACATCCTTTCCTTTGACAAATAACAAGAGGTTGGAATCTCCTCTCATGTCTCCTGACTCCCAAAGGGCCACATCTAATTACACAATATGCCAACAGCCAAATTACAGTCATGCTTTGGCAAAGGTTCCAGTGGCCACCGTGGGAGCCGGGGATGGAGATTGTCCCTGGGAAGGATGAGAAGAGAGGAAAAGGGAAGCCCAGCTCTGTGGCCAAGGTGTGCCTGGTGTGCCAACGAGCCCCTGTGGTGCTTGCAGGGTTTCCTTTTAATAACATCCTTGATTTGGGACTTGGGAATCCCAGTGGCTAAATTGCTTTGAAATAAATGCCATGGTGGTTCATGCCAGAGCTGCCTTGAGTATTTATAAGACTCACTGACAATTCCGTTCCTTGCATGTTATACACACACACACACACACACACACACACACACACACACACACACACCAAGTCTTTCCCCTTAGCCAACGTTTTCCTTTCTGTGTTACTTTGCCATTTACTTATTGGAAGTGGAATAAATATTAGTTAGCATTCCTCACTGAGACCCTGTTTATATACGTGTACATCCAATTAGTCAGAGATTGTAGCATCTGAGTGATTTAGAGCTGGAAGAGACCTCAGAGTAATCTAGTCCAACATCTTCGTTTTAAAAATGAGGAAACTGAGGCTTAGTAAGGGGAAAAGAGTGGCCCCAGTTAATGTGAAATTCCCACTTTTCTTATTGAATGGGCTGATTCGGGTCTGATTTTGTAACCTCAAATAATATTCTCCGTTGCAGACTGGAGCTTCCCAGAATCACTTGCTACTGGACTGCTAATTTCTTTGGGGAAATGTCAAATTCCATTGTTTGGGTAGCTTTTACATGAGGAAAATGGAAGGAGATGACACATCTTTTTCTTGCTCTGGTACCTCAGATCCAATGAGACATTGAATTTTAAAAATTCTCAGAAAGGGCTGGTTCAGCATGGAAGGAAATCCGATAAGATTTGAAAAGATCTGAGATGTAAGTGGGAAAGGTATTGATAGTTAGAGATTTGAACCCTAAGCACGTGCATATTTTTAAAAGTCCTAATCTTTGGCAGAAACACAGGGACCCAAAGGAGACTCTAAGTCCAAGTTTCTATTTGTAAAATGAGGGGATTGAACTAGATCAGAGGTTCTTTACCTTTTTTTGTGCCAGTCTAGGAAAGCCTGAGGGCCCCTTCTCAGAGTAATATTTGTTGCCTGCATTCGTAATTGAAGGAAATGCTAAATTATAATTAGGGGTTAGTTAAAAAAAAAGATGTAATTTTTTTCCCATCTAACTTTATGAATTGCCTGAAATTTATCCATTTAACCCCAGGTTAAAAACCCTTGGACTAAATAATTTACAAAGTCCCTTTTAGCTCTAATGTTCTATGTTCTGTGTTCTGGTATTGTATGTTCTAACATTTTACATTTTATGCTCTGAGGTCCCTTCCAGCTCTGATGGACATTCTATGTTCTAAAATCTCATACAATTATATCATTCTTTGACCATATGGCACCTAGTTCATCCCCCTAGCTCTAGGTACTACTGAAAGAGAATGGCTGATACTATATTTTTTAAGATGAAATACAAAAAAACATTTATTAAGTGCCTATTATGTGCCAGGCACTATGCTAAGCACTGGGAATACAAGCAAGAAAGGAAAGACAGTCCCTGCCCTCAAGAAGCTTACAATCTAATTGAGGAAGACCACGCACAAAAGGAAGCTAAAGTGGTAATGATGGTGGAGTGGAATCCAAAATACAGCTAATGGGAAATGAAGTCAGCTGGGCTCCTAAACTCTCACTCACCCCCACATCTAATCATTTCCAAGTCTTGTTAAGTATATCTCAACTATCTTTTGAACCTACCCCTTCTCTCCATTCACAGGAACCCCATCCTGATTCTACTTCCATCACTTCTCTCCTGTACTATTGGAATTACCATCTTTTAAAAATTATTATTATTTATTTTTAACAATATTTGTAACTTTGAGTTCCAAACTCTGATTCTATTCTTTTTTCACTTAACAGTGTTTTATTTTTTCCAATTATATGCAAAGATAGTTTTCAACATTCACTTTTACAAGATTTTGAGTTCCAAATTTTTTTCTCCTTCCCCCCTCCCCAAGACGGCAAGCAATCTGATATAGGCTATACATGTATAATCATATTAAACATATTTCCATATTAGTCATGTTGTGGAAAAAAGAGTCAGAACAAAAGGGAAAAACCACAGGAAAGAAAAAAAAAGAGAGAAAAATAGTTTGCTTCAATATGCATTCAGACTCCATAGTTCTTTCTCTGGATGTGGACCGCATTTTTCATCATGAGTACCTTGGAATTGTCTTAGATCATTGCATTGCTGAGAAGAGCTAAGTCTATCAAAATCGGTCATTCTGAGTCTATTTTTAAGCAGGGAAGAACATTCTACGTCTCAGGCACCTCTTTGTTTATACTAGAGAGGGAAATTCTGTAAGACAGGTATCATTTTGAAGGTACCTACTATATGCCTAGTAGTGTTCTAGGTACTGTGAGAGATGTGGAAAGAAAAGTCTCAGCCAGCGATGACCTCAAAAAGCTTACTCTCTGGGTGGCAGAGGGAAGGCATGTGTTTGTTCATGCTGTTTCCTCATCTTCCTCTCTGTCAGTTTGAACCCTATCCATCCTTTAAGGCCTCACTTGTTTCACTCTTTGCATGCAGCTTTCCTTGACTATTACTCCAGCCTACTTACTGCCTTTCCTTCATGAAATTCTAATAGTGAACCTCTAGCATTAAATACTAAGTCCTTTGTTTGGCATTTAAAACCCTTCACATCCTGTTTCCAACCTGCCTTTCCAGTTTTATTATACATCACTTGTCCTTATACATTCTACAGGCCAGCTAGGTTGTACAGTGGATAGAATGCTAGGCTGGAATCAGGAATCATTTTCCTGAGTTCAAATCTGGCCTCAGACACTTACTAGCTGTGTGACCCTGGGTAAGCCACTTAACTCTTTGTCTCAGTTTCCTCATCTGTAAAATGAGCTGGAGAAGGAAATGGCAAACCACTTTCGTATCTTTGCCAAGAAAACCCCCAAATGGGGTCACAAAGAGTCAGACATGACTGAAAATGACTGAACAGCAACATATTCTACAAGTCCAGTCAAACTGACTTGCTTATTATTCCTTACTCATGACATACCCTCTCCCACCTCCTTGTCTTTGTACAGGCCATCATGCCCTGCCTAGAATCACTTCCTTCTCACCTCCACCTCTGTAGTTTCCTTTAAGGCTTAGTTCAAATGCTACTTTCTCCATGAGGCCCTTCCTGATCCCCTCCCCTCAGTCAGAAGCCTTCCCCCCTCCAAAAAAATTTAACTTTTATTTGTTTTGAATACATTGATGGAAGAAAAATTAATTAATTAACTGTATAGCAGAAAAATTATGTACTCATTGTTTTGGGCATAAGCCTGCCAGAGATGGATTTGTTAATTAAGTAATTCTAAGCATCTCTGCTTAGAGACAAAACCCAAAGGGACAGGCATCTATCATGCCTTTGAAAATCTCTCTGACACAAGCCATTTTAGCTCACAATTTATAGTGTTACCAAGTAAAAAGATAAAATTTCTCAATTAGATTAAAAAAAATAGTAACAAAAGTAGAGAAAAGTTCAGGTAACAGTTTTGATTCATGAAACAGAACAATAGCCACTTAGCTATGGGTGATTTTTCAGAATCATTTTCTTAAAACAATTCAATCCCTCTTTAACTGTTCCCTCAAACTATTCTTCTTTCAGCCTGGTCAAAGGTGAACTCAAGAGATACTTCTATTAATTTAATTAATCAAATACTATTTTCTTCTGTTAGTGTGATCCTAATCAGTTCATAGACCCTGATCACTTAGCAAGGAGTCCTTCCTAGCCTGAATAGGCCTATCCTTTTAGAAACTGGTTGGGCCTGGATAAGAATGATGTAAAAAGATTTCAGATCAGAACATTGTTTTGAACTATTAGTTAAAGAAAGACTAATAAAAGTTTCCCATTCAGATTAGACCAAGGACTTCAGACTAAGTACTGCCCTAATATTATTTTGCTTCATGTAGTCCAAAATGGGAAATGGATGGACTTCAACATGCTTCTATAATTTATCTGTATGACCAGTACCTAGCATAGTCCATGGCATGTAGTAAGCATTTTAATAAATGCTTATTGATGGTCTATACTTACTTTATATTTACACATGTACATATTCTCTTATTTTATGTATATGTACTCGTTCTCTCTATGTACAGAACATAAGCTCCTTGAAGGCAAAGACTGTTTCAGATTTTATCTTTTATTCCACGCCTAGCCCAGTGCTTGGCATTTAGTAACCACTTCATTAATGCTTGCTGATTAATTAAGCTTAATAATTACTCAGTTGAGCTAATAATAATTGTTTAGTTGTACCACACAACCTAGCACTTCATCATAGACTACCAAGCACTAGAATCCCTTTCTTTGGTTGTGTAATGGAAGTACACAACCTTCATCATCTTCCCCTTGGAAGGGATTGTGTTTTCATCTTTTTCATTTCCCCCAATGTCACCTGGGCACACAGTGCATGCTCACTAACTGCTCCTTGACTTGGTTTGAATTTGAGTTTCCAAAGCAGCATAAATGAGGAGGTTGAACAGGAGGATCTTTGAGGTCCCATCTTTCTATAAATTCTTTACCTTATACAGGAGCCGGTTACACATATGTGCTGAGGAAATTCCTAGTAAAGGAAAGATCACTGTAGAAAGGTTTCTTAAAGGAAGTGGCTTTGGATCTGGGCTTTGAAGGACATATGGAATTTGTCTTTGGAGGGATTAAAGAGGAGAGGGTAGCCTTATTGTTGGGTGCTGTCTAGCGTCAAGAGACTGGGCTGGGCCAATCCTGACTCTGCTGTTAACTAGTTGCGTGACTGTAAGTCGCTTAACCTCAAAGGGCCTCCATTTCCTTGTTTGTAGAATAAGGGGATTCAGCTAGATGTGATCCCCTTGGGATCCTTTCCAGCTGTAGCATTTTGTGATCCTTTTTCCTTATCTTTCCCCCAACTGTCCTTGTTCAGGTCAAATTAAATCAACAGATACTTCTTGAGTGCTTTCTCTGTGCTCAGCTCTACTGAGGAATGTAGAAATGAATAAGACCTGGTCCCTGCCCTCAAGGAGCTTATATTCCAGTTGGAAGAGATAAGACAAGGATAGGGACAGCCAGAGACCGGACAATAGGTAAGTAGCATATGCATGGAACAGATTCAGTTCAGTCACATCCAACTCTTTGTGGCCCCATTTGGGGTTTTCTTGGCAAAGATACTGGAGTGATTTGGTATTTGCTTCTCCAGCTTATGTTACAGATGAGGAAACTGAGGCAAACAGGGTTCAGTGATTTGCCCAGGGTCACACAGTTAATAAGTGTCTGAGGCCAGATTTGGACTCGGGAAGATGAGTCTTCCTGACTCTAGGCCCAGTACTCTATCTGTTGATTGCAACACTAGCTGCCCTTATGGAATAGATAGGAAGTGTCAGAGAAAGGAGGGATCTTTGAGTGCTAAAGGAGACCACTAAGGTTTCCTGGGTAAGGATGGATAGGAGGACTTTTGAAGGATTTTTGCATCCCTCCAGAGATCAGAGGAGAGGGCATTGTCCCTTGACAATACCATAGGGACCCTCTCCACACTCCTGATGCTTTCTCTTTCGGTTCCCCTGGCAGTCCCTTTGTGGTGAGGACCAGTGGGCCAATTGAAAGGCAAGTGGGCTGCCTCCCTGCCAATGAAGATCACACCCTTTCTTGCCAGGTGCCTGTGAATGGAGATGGCCAGCAGCAAGACTCTTGGGACCAGGAATAAAAGGCAGAGAGGATGGGTGGAGTTTTCAGTACTACAGTGACACCAGTAGGTCAGCCAAAAGAATAGAGGCCCAAGCCTTGGCAGGGAGGAAAAGAAGGAAAAGAGCTGGACCAGGGGATTAATGTGGCCTCTTCTCTCCCTTCTTCTCCTTTCCCTGCTCATAAAATATGAATTTCCCTCTTAGGTTAAAAAAAAAACACAAATAAAAAATAGTTATTTGTTTATTTAAAACTAAAATATTAATTTGCCCAGTTCCTGGAGTTTCTCCCTTTCTGTTCCAACTGTAAAGTAATTGATGCACAGAAAAGCTGGGCTCTGTCTCCCGATGTTCCTTTTGGGCTAGAGCCACGTGCAGGAAGTCAGAATTTTTTTTCTTGGTTAGAGATTTCAAAAGCAAAGCAAAAGCAGGCAGACTTTGGTCCCATCTCTTTCCCTGCACAGCCTGGAAGAGGAATGTGTTTGCCAAGGGATTAGCTCTGATCCAAATGGCCCTGCATATGGTGGCTGGTGGTTTCACAGGAAGGAAAAAAAGCTTAACTTGAGGCAGGGGAGGAAAAAAAAAACAACAACCACATACAAACCCAGGGCCAGATCATCTAATTGTTTTGTGTGTTTGTCAGACACAGCCCCAGGTGGGTTGGGAAAACACACAAGATGCTGAGTTTTGACTCCAGTCCTCTGACAGTCAACCTTGAGCTTCTGGATGCTGAGCCAGTGGGCATGAAAAGGGCTCTGTCAGAAACTGGCAATTGTTTGCCATGGTGGAAGAGACATGGATTGAGTTTCCTGGGGTACTGCTGTTCTCCTGAGTCAGCTGGGGGTGGGGGCTCCCCCTAAACCCTGACTGCTCTTCTCCTAGGCCTGCTGTCCTCTTGTCTAGGTGTTTTACTTTGGGGAAGGAAGGTGAGGATGGATTCTTTTTACATTTCCCACCTTTTGCACACCTTTTACAGACGCTTCTTTGGAGAGAGCCCTAGGGACTATTGAAATCCAAGGTGGCGCTAAAGACCCCCATGTTCCATCCAGCTCTTTGGACCTTGGTGGTCTCATCACAAAATCTCAGAATTGGAAAGGACCTCAGAGGCCGTCCAGCTAACACATGCCTGAATAAGTATTCCCTGTACCTAGTACCTAACAAATGGTTATGAGCTTCCCTCTGCAAACCTTTAACGATGGGGAACCCACTATCCCTCGAGAAAACGCAATCTATATTTAGACCACGGGTGGGGAACCTCTGGGCTCTAGGTCCTTAAATGGGACCTTTTGACTGAATTTTTAAAAAGGCCACACTTAAGGACCTAGAAGGTCACATGTGGCCTTAAGGTCACAGGTTCCCACCCCTGATTTAGACACTTCTTACTGTTGGGACTTTTTTCTTACTCTGAATTAAATCTGTCCCTCTGTAACCATTAGTCCTTGTTCTGCCTTCTGAGGCCAGGCAGAACAAGTCTATCCCTCTTCCTCACGACAGCCCTTAAAATACTTGAAAGACAGTAATCATGTTCCCACCCCTCTACCCCAGCTCCACGTCCTTTCTTCTCAGGCTAAGCCTTGCCAGTTCCTTGAGCTGATCCTTGTATAGCATGATTGACCCCCACAACCATCCGCATCCTAGTCATCCTCATCAAGGCGGTTTCTTATCAATGTCCTTCCTAAAATTTAGGGCCCAGAATGAAATACCCCAGATGTGGTCTGACCAAAGTAGAAGGTACCTAAACTATCACCTCCTGGATCTGGATACTTGGCCTTTAAGGCAACCTCAGGTCTCTAGGTATTTTGCCTGCCATGTTGCTCATAATATCAAGATAGTGTGTGATTGGGTAATTGGTTAAGAGTAGTGTTTACTTGATACAGGGATAGTGCAGGGGGAGAGGAGGGAAGAGGGGAGGGAAATCCCAAACCTCCCCTTTCCAGACTTCATGGATGTTGCTTTGGGTGAGCCAATGCTTGGTTTTTGTTAATCATTCTAATGGCAAGAACAAAAGCCTAGAAATGGTCCTGTTTAAATCGATACTCTTATAGGATGCTAACCTGCAGATTGTACTTGGAGAATCTCAGAACTAGATGTATACCCTCTGACAGCTTCATCCTCTGTGAAGAGAGGGTTAGTAGGGGCTATGTCTCATTGGCTTTTGAACAACTGGATAAAGATGAGTAGATCCAATGGGTGTCATCCTCCAAAGGGGTCCCTGAGGGAGGCTGGCCGCTGGCCACAGCAATGATTCCATCGTTCATGGATCAAATGAGGTCATTTTAAAGTGCTTAACATGGTTTCTGGCAGATAGTAGGCCTTTAATAAGTGCTTATTTCCTCCTTCCCTCCCTCATGGTATTTTGTAGGATCCTAAAGTTAGAGATGCAGCCTGGTGCACGTAGTGGATAAAGAGCTAGCCTCAGAGCCAGGAAGACATGGGTTCGAGACGCAATCAGACACAATCTGGTTGTGTGATCCTGGGCAAGTCTCTTAATCTCTCTGTGCTCTGGGTAACTCTCTAAGAATTTAAGTGGCAGAGAAGAAATAGACCTACACTGATATAAATATCCTTACACCAGTAAATTCACAGGTCTTGTCCCCATCCCTATATTTTAATAATATATCCCTATTTTAAATAATACAGTAATAATAGCACTTAACCCCCAGGGTTGTTGTGAGGATAAAATGAGATCATATTTGTAAGGTGCTTTACACCTTGAAGTCATATATAAATGTTCACTATTTGCTTGTATTATTTAAAACTGGAAGGGACCTTATAGATGAACTAGTCTGACCTCATTTTGAAACAAATGAGGAAACTGAGGACCAGAAAAATTAAATGACTTATCCAAAATCACATAGGTGGGAACTGAGGCAGGATTTGAACGTGGGTCCCCCACATCCAAATCCAGTATTCTTTACACCTTTGTGTAATTATTCTTTGGGACTTACCTTCAGTCCCACTTTGCAAGTAATCCAAGAAGACCAGTCTCAGGATTCTACTCTCCCCCTTCATTTTAGATCCCAACTGCATTTTCCAATGATTGCCCACCCTAGCTTTTAACTGGTTCTAAAATATTGGGGCCATCCTCAAAGGACATAGGATTTTCATGAAGGAAAAGATTTCAAACCACGGGCTGTAGTCTCTCTTTCATGGAAGATGGTTAGGATTGGAGTTCTGGCACTGGAAGAGAAGCTTAATATCTTCATCTATGAAATGAATAGGTTGGACTTGACTTCCCCACCCCTGCTTTAGTCTCAGAGGCCCAGGGAGACTTGCCTGTAGGTTAGACAAGAAATTGGGTGGTAGAACTTGGTCCTTTGACTGCCAATGCAGAGCCCTTTCCATTATAGTACCTTGTTAGAATAATGGCAATCTCACTGGTATAAGCTCTCCCTTAGGGACCACCTCAAAGGACAATAGTCATTGGCTGATCATTTCAGCTCAGCTGTTGTTGCTATTTATTATCAATTATAATGTTTATTATTTGTTATAATAAACAATCTCATGATGTTATAGTCACAGATCTAACACTGAGCTGTCCCCAGCAGCGCTGCATTCAAATCCAATTTCCCGACCCTGCAAATGAAGAGGTTTGGGTCCAGCATTCTCCTCCTACCACAACCTTGCAACTCAAGGGGAAAATCTGTCTCTCTTCTGGGCTAGGGGTGAGGCAGCTTCAACCACCTAATTGGGCAATCTCCTTCCTACTTCCTAGCAGTCTGGCAGACAGAGCTGGGCTTCTGGGAAGGGGGCTGCAACCCCTGTGGGGGACAAATCCAATCTCAGTGTCCAGCCCAGTCTGCTTCTTATCTCTCACAGAGACAGATCCCGCGGCAGTCAGGGATCAGCTTGGAAGCAGTTTCTTTGATGTGTTCAAAGAGGAAAGAATTTTTCCTCCTTCTTTGAGAGCTGCAGGTAGAAGAGGGGGAAGAAGGAGGAGAAAAAAAATTGCTTGCAGGAGAGCCAATTAGAAGCAATTCTGAACCAGCTGGCCTGATGTGGCATTAAATGCCTCAGAGAACTTGCAGCTCGTTGACAAGGTGGACTTTTTTTTTCCTGCTCCTCTGCACTTCTCTGATGGAGGAAGTTGCAGTGATGTGTTTACAAGAGGAGCAGGTCTACAGATGGATTGATTCTGGTGGCAAGATCCTGCTGTGATATGTGCAGAACTGGCCATGACCCCATGTGATGACCACGTTGTTCTCAGGTTTCTCAATTTGGAGACAATTTTGAAGCCTTTAGGAGGATTCCCTCACGGAAATGAAGGCTCCTCCTGGAGGACAAGAAGGAAAACCATTCCAAGGGCATGAGAAATGGACTGGACCACCCTGGCTTTTTGACCCCAGGTGGATTTAAGATGGAGGAGAAGGAGATGGCTCCAAGGTCTGATGCTAAAAAAAACTCCGAGGCAGAATAAAACATGGGGATTTTATGTAACTGCCCCTTCCACAGTCCCCTGTCTTTCTTAGACTCCAGGTTGCCCTTCTGTGACTTTTCTTCTCTTCCTGCCCTGGGACTTAGGTATAGTGGAAAAAAATCCCTCCCTTTGACTCAGAGGACCTGGGTTCAAATCCCACCTTTGATTCTTACCTTCCATGTGACCTTGGGCAAGTCACTTAATTGCCTTGGGAGCACTAGGTGATGAAGCAGATAGTGTGGGACCTGGAGTCAAGAAGACCTGAGTTGCAATCCTGCCTCAGATCCTTACTAGCTCTGTGACCCTGGGCAAGTCAGTTTACCCTGTTTGCCTCAGTTTCCTCATCTGTAAAATGAGCTAGAGAAGGAAATGGCAAACCACTCCAATATCTTTGCCCAGAAAATCCCAAATGGGATCATGAAGAGTCGGATATGACTGAAACAACTGAACAGCAACAATTTCAATAATTGATGTCTTAGGTAATCCTATATATTTTATTTCATGCATTTCAAACTATTATTCTGAGAAGGATCTCTAGGCTTTTCCAGGCTGAGAGAGAGATCTATGACATAAAAAGGTTAAGAACTCTTGTCCTAAAGCATTTACTGTGTGGATCACTCATTTAGCAGATGTTTTATGCTTTCATCTCCTCATCTAGACTATAAGCTCCTTGAGGGAGCAACATTTTTTGTTTCTTCTTTGAAATGGTGGTTCTAATGCTTTATCACTGGTAGGATTCTCAATCAAGTCCTCTTATAGAACCTCAGGAGATAATGGATTTGGGGAGAAGGGGAGAGTGTGATGAAGAGGTCCTTTCCTTCTCTCAATGCTTGACTGGTCTCTGTCTTACCTTGATCTGGATTACCATCTTCTGTGGGACACCATGTGGTATAGGGGAAGGTGTACTGGATGGGGAGTTAGAAGGCCTTTACTTGAATCTGGATGGCTCCTTACTACTCCTGGGACCTTGGCCAAGTCACTGAATTTTTCTAGGTCTGTAAAATAAAGGGACTAGACCATGTGTTCTCCCTCCCACTTCTACATCCTGTGAATTTCTCCTTGTGCTACATGCCCTGCTATCACATTTGAGGAAAGGACATTGATCAAGCTGGAGTATGTGCAAAGGAAAGGGGCTAGGAGGTTGAGAGGACTGGAAACTGGCCTACAAGGATCAGTTTGGGGCAGGGAGGTGGTGTAGTGGATAGAGCACCAGCCCAGGAGTCAGGAGGACCTAAGTTCAAATCTGGCCTCAGACACTTGATACTTACTAGTTGTGTGACCCTGGGCAGGTCACTTAACCCTGATTGTCTTGCCCCCCCCCCCCAAAAAAAAGGTTGAATAAAAAAGGATCAGTTTGAGGAACTGGGAGAAGAGGAAAGGGAAAAGTTGGAGGGGAAATGATCATAGGATTATATATTAAGTACTGAAAGGGACCCTAGGGGTCATCTAATGCAACCCCCTCATTTTACAGATAAGTCTCTTGTGAAGTGATCTGCCCAAGGTCACACAACTAGTAAGTAGTAAAGGCAAAATTTGAACACAGATTCTCAGACTCCTAATCCACTTCTCTTTCTTCTGAACCACCAACTCTGATCACTGTCTCCACGTATTTAAGAGTTTGCAGGATAAAATCATAGGCTTTATAGTTGGAAAAGACCTTAGATATCATTTAATGCAATCCTTTTATTTTTCAGATCAGGAAATGTAGGGTTGAAGAAGCTATAATGGGGAAATGGGGTTTTATTGGTTTTGCTTGCTCCTCAGTGGATAAAAATTAGAGGCAAACAGATTAAAGATCAATATTGGGGGGTAATGTCCTAATTAGAACTGCCTGCGAGGAATGAGTTACCTGTCACAGAAGGTCTTCAAGTAGAAGCTGAATGACAGCATGTTCGGGTACTGGAGTAGGGTTTCCTGTTTGGTGTTAGGTTGAATAGACAGTCTCTGATATCTGCCTCCAATTCTGAAATTTTGTGATTCTATGATTCTACCTAGACCAGAAATGGGGCAATTCCTTCCAGCTAGTGCCATCACTTGCCTGGATCTCACCCTATGGTAGAGATTATTCAGGGTGAATTTTAAAAAGATAAGAAAAAAACCCCAAAAGGTCATTGCATTGGGCTTTTAGATCTCTCCTGATGCACAGGTCTTGTCTGATACATTCAGGACACTTTTCCAGTTGCTGAATCCTACTATGAGAAATGCCATGAATCCTGCTCCTCAACCCTGGCCTGACCTGGTACTTCATCTGGCCCCCTCTTTCTCTGCTTTCACTTTGGGGTGAGGTTATGGTAAGATGTTCCAATCTGTCTCTCTGGGGAAAGTACCCCTCTAGGTTGGCTGGTCTGCCTGGGAGGACAATCAGGAGGTGAAATTGGAGGACAGGCAGTTTAGACATGAGTCATAATGAGAATGGATGGTAACTGATGGCAGGAGGGGCTTCCGTCTCCTTCCCAAACAACAATTGAGTTTCTAAGCGATTTGCTTTGGCAGGGCACTGATCTTAACAGATGCCTGTAGGTACCTTGAGAGAGATTGGTTTTGATGGAAGCCAGAATGGATATTAATGTTTATTTGCTGTGGCTAGTGCTATTCACATGATAACTGCTTTTTCTGAGGGTTTTTTTCTTTATCATGCCAAAGCTTCAGATCCCAGCCCCTGAGTGGAAGATTGGTGTCATATCAGAGTTCCTTATTGACTTCTCTTGTAACCTTCCTGATACTAACTCAGTTGAAACTAACCGCCTCCCAGCCCAAATCCTGAATGACTTCCCCCGAGATCAGTCCCAAGTCTGATAGAGAGGGGAAGATCCATCTCTTCTGCTGGTGTCTCAGTCTTTTATTAAGACTGTCCTAACCCTTAACTCCGATTTCTGGGCTACAACAGCAGCTTTTTCTTCTATGCCTCACTCCTAGGAATCTCTGAAGGCAGAGATACACCATAACTCAGTTCCCTCTGCGGACCCAGAGAACAAAAGAGCTTTCAACTTCCAGACGCGTACCGAGTGCATTCAGAAGCTCTCCTTTGGAGCCTGAAGACGTGATTGGTGACGTGTTTGTCTTTTAACTCTTCTGAGAAGTCTAATATTCTGTATCACTAGCTCTAATGACCTGCCCTCTATCAAACTCTACTTCTCCCTACCCGCCCCCTTTCTTTTCCACTGATGGCACAGGAATGATCTCTTCCTTTCAGCTTTCACTGACTCTTCACCATCCCTCCCCCTATCACTCTCTTATTCCCCTGGCAAAACCCCCTTCTTTCTTCTTTTTGGTCACTTATTTTATTTGAAGCCAAATTTCTCCCTAGATGTCTCTTGGCTTAGAAATCAATACTTTAAAAATAGTCAACATCAACTTCCTCTTAGAGGAAAGATGTGTTGTGGTTGGTGGCTCTGTGCATCCATCATAGACATCTTTCCTAGAAATCAAAGACTGCCCCTGCACTCACAGCATGACCAGGCAAATGGGCCTAATTAGTTGACCCAAATTTGGACCCATATTTTACCAGAACTTGGAAGGCTAGAGAAAGCCTGGTTTGAGCTATTCATTTTCCCATTGCTGCTGTGATCCCCAACTTTGGCCAACTCATATTCCTCCCTATTCTTTACCTCGAAGTCATGGGGATCTCGCTGAGGTTCAGGAACCAATTAGCTTTGGAGATTGGCCCTTTACAAGATGGTTACTGTCCACTAAGATTCTAAGACATGGTTTCCCAACCATAATCTTCCAATGAATCTTAAAGTCTTATCCAACTGATGTTTAAGCTGGTTGCTGCCATCATATGCCCCTTTCCATGGCTTACTGAGTATCCTAGCTGGAAGGGGAAAGCTGTATCAATGGACATGGTGCATTTGCATGCACTGGAGAGAGTAAGATGATAATTTTTACTTCAAAGTAAAAGGATATTTGCTAATAATTATGTTATTTAAAGTACATTTGCATAGCTGAGAGAAATTATAGTAAAGCTATTTTAAATTATAAATTAAAATAATTTAAATATTGTAAATTTATTTTTAAAAATTACAAAGCTTTCCCTACTCCAATACATCTTCTACTTGGTTGTCAAAGTGATCTTCCTAAAGCACAGGGTCTGACAATCTCTCTCTCTCCCTCTCTCAATCTCTCTCTCTTTCTTTCTCTGTCTCTCAATCTTTCTCTCTCTCAATCTCTCTCTCTCTCTCTCTCTCTCTCTCACACACACACACACACACACACACACATACACACACACACACACACACACACACACACACCACATGGATCCCCTCCAGGATTAAATATAAAATCCTCTGTTTAAAATCCACAGCCTTTCATAACCTTCCCCTCCACCTTTATAGTCTTCCCTTCCCTTCTACCTTTTTTTTTTGGAATTGAGTTCTTTATTACCCCAGGGGTCTTTTCCATTAAAAGGTAAAACAAGGTACAGGAACAAGGAAAAGAAACCAAAGCAAAAACACAAGTGGTGTTAGGGCTCCCAAGAGTCACCGAGCTAGTCAATGTTGCGGAAGCTCCCAGATGGTGCAGAGCACCCAGGTACTCTGAGATCCACGATGTAACACTGGCTTCTTTGCTATTTATTCTCTGAACATGACACTCCATTTCCTGACTCAAGGCATTTTCTGTGGCTGCCCCTATGCCAGGAATGCTCCCCCTTCTCGTCTCTTCCTCCTAGCTTCCTACCTTCCTTCAAGTCCCATCTAAAATCCTGCCTTTCAGGGGCAGTTAGGTGGCACAGTAAATAGAGTGCCTGGTCTGGAATCAGGAAGATTCATCATCCTGAGTTCAAATTTGGCCTTAGACACTTACTAGCTGTGCAAGTCACTTAACCCTGTTAAAAGTAAATAAATATAACCCCATCTTTTACAAGAAGTCTTTCCTGGTTGCTCTTTAATTCTAGTATTTTCCCTCTATTGATTTTCTCCAATTTTTCCTGAATTTAGCTTGTTTGTATATAGGTGTTTACATGTTGTCTCTCCCATTAGACTGTAAGCTCTTTGGGAGCAGGGACTATCTTTTGCCTTTGTATCCCCAGCCCTCAGCACAGTACCTGGCACGTAATAGGCACTTAATAAAGGTTTATTTACTGCTGATCGACACTTCAATATTCTTTCTATCATCCCCCTTTCCTCTATTCAGCATTTGGAAAACAGACAAGTACAGACTCATCTCACTAAAAATAATAGCCGCCCACTCAAGGCAAGTAATTTGTTGTGCCAGAGGAATAAGGAAGGACATGGATTCTTGTCTCTGACACAAGGGTGATCCTTGTTTTTATTACCTTAGGGAGAATGGGCTGGTCGTAGAAGGCTGTAGGCTGGCTTGTCGTGAATTTATCTGCAAGCTTTCCTTAGTCATATCTCAGACACGTCACGGACCACAGGGAACTAGACAGTGTTTATGTCTGGGGCAGGGGGACTCACCGTCCATCCCCCTCCATCAGTGCTCATGTCGCAGTAGACCTGGAAGCCTGAGGGGTAATGAGTGGGGAAAACAGAATAGATCCCGTCTTCCTGCTGGCCGCTGGCATAGATGTCCAGACAATCTCTTGGGCGAGAGCCTGGAAGAAGAGATGGAGCCAGAAGCATTAGGATGGGGAGAAAAATAACTGGGCAAGTTAGGAAGTTGTATGACATGGCTTCCTGTCTGGTCCATTGCATTCTCTAGAAAGCAACTAAACCTTGTCTGGGGCTGTGCCTCCTTCTGTCAGTGTGGCAGTCTTTCTGTCTTGGGGATTGGGGCAGAGGTGTGTGTGTGTGTGTGTGTGTGTGTGTGTGTGTGTGTGTGTGTGTGAAGAACCAAGAAGACAAGATTGAGTAATCTGGTGCATGGAACTGAGGCTCAAAGAGTGAATGGTTTTCAGGGGCAGGGAAGATTAGTTCCCCTGGAAAGCAGTTCTCAGCCCTTTGTCCTTGTTATAGTGCTATGCAGCTGCTGTTACATCTGGGGAATGAGAGCTGGTGTGTCCTCTGGGACAGTCAGTCAGTAAACATTTTCAGTCGTTTTTCAGTTGTGTCCAACTCTTCATGACCCCATTTGGAGTTTTTTTCAGCAAAAATACTGGAGTGGTTTGTCATTTCCTTCTCCAGCTCATTTTATAAATGAGGAAACTGAGGCAAACAAGGTTAAGTGACTTGTCCAGGGTCATACAGCTAGCAAGAGTCTGAGGTCAGATTTGAACTCAGGAAGATGAATCTTTCTAACTCCAGGTGCTTTATCCATCACACCACCTAGCTGTCCATAGTAAACATTTATAAAGTGCTTACCACTGTGCTAAACACTGGGCATTCAAAGAAAAGCAAAAAGACAGTCTCTGCCCTCAATTTGCTCCTAGTCTAACGTGGAATGCAGATTGGGGAGACGAGGCCTGATAGGCACAGGAAAGAATAAGCTTACTCACCATTTGAACAGCCCCTTGGCCTGGCCCCCCTGGAAGGGACCTTTTGCAGGTCAGCCTTGATTCGAGGCCGTGCAGCCCCTCGATCTTTCTGCAGAGTGTCCAGGACGTCACTGACGGAGCTCACCAGGTGGGCCATGTTGCTCTGGCTCTCTGACAGGAGCTGTAGCACCGGGGTGGGAAGGGAAGGAAGGATACCAATTCAGAACAGGCAGGAAGCCCATAACACGATCTCTTAGGCAGGGCGCCTGGTGGAAAGGGCAAACGGCATGTGGAGTCAGAGGACCTGGGCTAGAACGTCGCCTCTGCCTGGAGGATCTCAATCTCTCTGAACTTCAGTTTCCTCACCTGAAGGACCTGGCCACCTCCCAGCTCAAAAGCAAAGATCCCATGATCCCTCCTCATGTTCTCTTAGAGTGCCTCTCTTTTAGGCTTAGCCTGAGATCTAGGACTCTTCATTTGTAGATGGGGAAATCGAGGCCCAGAGAGGTTCAGTGATTTGCCCAAGGTCACACAGGTAAATAAGTAGGAGTAGAATTAGAAACTTCCATCTTTTAACCCTGAATTTGGTGCTTTATCAGGCTACCTTGCATCATATTTATTTGTACACATGTTGTATCCCTCTATTAGACTGTAAGAAAAGGCAAAGGAAACGGCAAATCATTCAGACATCTTTGCCAAGAAAACCCCAAATGGGGTCATGAAGAAATGGACCCGACTGAACAACAACAACAGCAACAACATTAGACTGTAAGCTTACTGAAGGCTGGTACTGTTCCCTTTTATTTTTTTCCATCTTTAGATCCAAGTACCCAGAATAAGGACTTAATACAGAAGGTGCTTAACAAATGTTCAATTGCACAAGAGCCAATGGCTTTCCTCACCCTTCCTAAACTTTGCTGTCCTACTCTATCCCAATTAATTAACCAATAAGCATTTATTAAGTACCTACTCTTCACCACCTTCCTAGGCACTGGAGATACTGGGCAAAAGCAAAAGTCTCGGCCTTCAAGGAGCTTACATTCTATCAGGAAAATCAACATATTAATGTATGTCCCTGGTGCATCCCTGATGGTATCAAGCCCTTTTACTAAAGGCCCTATGAGAAAGCAGGAAAATCCCCAGACTACTGTTCAGAATTATAGATCTAGCATTAGAAGGGGTCTCTGAGGTCATCTAGCCCAACCTCCTCATTTTACAGATGAGGGAACTGAGGCCTGGAAAGGTTAAGTGACTTGCCTAAAGTCATAGGTTGTAAGCTCCAGAGGGGAGATTTGAACCCAGGTTCTGTGACTCCAGCCTCAAGGCTCTTTCCTCTTCACCACATTGCCTTTTATTATAAATGTGAAGTTAGGTTCAAGGGACAGGCAGAGAGGCAAAGTATTGATCTGTGGTTATAACTGAGAAAGGGCCATACTAAGCCTTTGGCCAGATTACTTCAGGAATCAGAGCCTGGAGTCTCAGGATACTTGTACGACCCTCTGGACTTTTCAAAATGCTTTCCTATTTATTAATTCATTGAAGTCTCACAACATACGCAGGAAGGAAAGAGGCTTTGTCACTAATGCACTGTGTGATGTTGGGCAGGTCCCTTCTCCTCTCTAGGACAAACATTATTATGCCCATGTTACAGATAGAGAAACTGAGGCCTAGATAGGGGAAAGGACTTGCCTAAACTTCCATAGTAAATTAATGGCAGGGCTAAAAATCTGAATAAAGGTCCCTTGACTCTCCTTCTGGGGTTCCTTCCACTATTCCATGTATAGTATAATAAATAATAGATGTAGTAGTTTGTAAACCGTAATGTTTACATGGCTGAGGGCAAGTCACTTAACTTGTCAGTATACCAGATAACCCTCTAAGAGTAAGTTGCCTGATCAGTATAAAAGGAGGGAGCTTCCATCCCTGGAGTTTGCCCAGCCAATGAAATCACAGATCTGAACAAGAAAATAATCTTATAGCTCTGAAATAAGTGAGCCATTGTTATTGTTATGAATGATACCCACCCTACCACTTTACCTCTATGACCTTGGGCAATTCACTCAACTCTTCTGGACCTCACCTTCCTCATCTGTGAAATGGAAGGATGGGGACAGACCAGATGACTTCTATGGTAACTGGCTGTCTATGATCCCATGGTACTTTGATGGTTATAATTATTCCTAGCAAAGAGAAAACTTCTTCTTTCCATGGCATTTCTTCAAATGCCTTTGCCCCTGTCTCTAACTCATACTGTATGACCTTGGGTGAGTCCTTTTGCTCCATTGGGCCTCAGTTTCCTCCTCTGTAAAGTGAGGAAGAGGATTTGCACTAGCTGGTCTCTGAGTTTTCTTTCCAGACCTAGGTCTGTGATTCTACGACCAACAGTGGCATTGAATAGACTTAGGAAGCCTAGTTTTTGTTTTCTATTCTTCTGGCCAGAGAAGGCTACAACCCACTTGACAGAACCGTAAGTACAGTCTCAGACCTCAATTCTGAATGAGGACGAAGAAATCATAATAAAACCTCAACCTGCTGGGGAGTTCAAGGGGAGCTCTCCACATTTTCAGACTGGTGTCGGTCATTTGGAAGATAATAGCTTACTTGAGAAAGGGAAGTAGAAATGTACTTGGGCTTGAAAATTTTTTTTAATGTTTCTCTAGTTTGTCCAAAGGCAATAAGACCACAATTCTTTCTGTTCCCCTGCTGATTTAACCTTAGTGAAGGAGGTTATTCAGCACTGTGCTTAGCATTAAGGGGACACACAGAACCATGTGGAAGAAAGGGAGGAGGAAGTGGAGAGAGGCAGCCTGATTCCTCATTGTGTTTTGTGGCTGTGTCTTGGAGACTGGCCTCCTCTGAAGATGCCAGTGGTGAGGGCCGCATAGGAAAAGGGCAAGAGTTCAGGCTGAGGGAGTCGGGAAAAGCTTAGAAAAGTTGGCCAGCTGCCTTTGCAAATGGATAGCTGGGGGATGGTGGGCAAGGAGACAGGCTGTTGGCTGAAAACCAACTCACTTGGGTTAATGTCTACACCTGGTTATTGGCATGGCTGTTAACGAGGCCTTTGTTATGAAGAGTAACATCAGGTATGTTTTGCCTTAAAATTTACAAAGCTCCCTACATTCGCTCTTTTTTCACCCTCACAAGAATTCTGTGGAGATGCTACCTGCCCATTTTGCAGATGAGGAAATCGAGGCTCATAAAAATTAAGTGATTTGTCCCTGCTCACACAGATAGTAAGTGTCAGAGGTAGTATCTGAACCCAGAACTGTCTGAGTGTTGTCCTCGGAGTCAAGTCAATAAGCATTCATTAAACACTTGCTGTGCGCCAGACAACGTACTAAGTATTTCTCATACAGAAAAAAGCAAAAACAGTCTTTGTCCTTGAGGAGCTCACATTCTGATGTGGGTGGGGTGGGACAAAATATATGTAAATAGGCATGAACAGATCCATGCAGAATAGATGAAAAGGAATCTCAGAAGGGAAAGAACTGGCAGCTGGGGTGACTGGGAAAGGGTTCCTGCTGAACATAGGATTCAGTTTCCAGAGAAGGCCAGAAAACTAAGAGTTAGAAGTGAGGCGGGATAGTATACTCGACGTGGGGGAGAGCCAATGCGAATGGAGATAATGACAAACATGCCAGTGTTGCTGGGCCAGAGTTTGTGGAGCGGAGTTAGGAAGACTGGAAATGTGGAAAGGAACCGGGTTATGGAAAGTTTTAAATGTCAACCAGAAAATGTTATATTTGAACCAAAAGATACTAGGGAGCCACTGGGGTTCTTGAGTGGTAGAGGGAGTGAAGGAGAGAGTAACATGGTCAGACCTATACTTTAGAAAAATCCCTTTGGTGGCTTATGGGGAGGATGGATTAGAGTTGGGGATAACCACAGCAGGGCGGCCAGTTAGAAGGTTGTTGCAATAGTCCAGGTATGAGGTGATGACGACCTGGGCTGGACTGAGTACTATGTGAGTAAAGAGAAGGAATCAGGTGTGAGACATGTTGTGAAGCTGGAAATGACCAGATTGGGCAACAGGAGTGAAGAGACACTGGCGGTATGACCTTGAACAAGTCACTTAACTTCAGTTTCCCCAGCTGTAAAATGGGGGTCACAGTACACAACCTATCAATGCCCTAGGCAACTTTCCAAGACTCAAATTGCAGAGAAGATGGTGGAGCTGTGTTGGTAAAGGAAGTTCCTCACCTAGAACTTCCCGTTACCAATGGAATTATACATGTCTGGCCAAGAAACAGCCAAACAAAAATACTTGTAGTATTTTTGACCAAGGTTGTTTGGGGGTTTAAATGAGATGGACTTGGAAAGTGATCAGCAAATCTTAAAGGACCTCATAAATGTCAATGATTATTAACATTATTAGTTAAAGTTAAGGCCTGTAGGGTCTGACGGTCAGACCCTACTAGGAAGAGCAGAATATATACAATTAACATATGCCTGTGACATTCATATCCTTTCTCTAACAAGCAGTAATGATTTAATGAGCTAAGGAGGAGCTCACAAACATGGGCTAGTGAGCTGTATACAATTTTGTTGCTGAATCATTTTTCAGTCCCATCCGACTCTTTATGACCCTATTTGGGGTTTTCTTGGTAAAGATACTGGAGTGGTTTGCCATTTCCTTTGCCAGCTCATTTTACAGATAAGAAACTGAGGCAAACAGGGTTAAGTGATTTGCCCAGGTCACACAACTAGCTTTAAAATGTCTGAGGCCAGATTTGACCTCAGGAAGATATGTCTTCCTGACTCCAGGCCTGGCACTCTATCCACCATGCCACCTAGATGCCCTGTTGTATACAATGCTGTTTTGCCAAAATTAAAAAATGATCTATGTGTTAATTTGTGTTAATAAAATAATAATAATAATAAATAAAAATAATAATAATAAAACATCTATGTGATGACTTATTTCATTAATAGGCAAAGATCTTTCTGAACCTTGGCTTCATCAAGCTGCCTGCTCTTCCTGGGCCTTGGTTTTCTCATCTACAAAATGAGAAAACTGGACAAGACAGATTATCCCTAACATCCTCTCTGTGTCAGAAACCTACAATACTATAGCCCTTGTATGGAGTAGAGCTGAGGCTTAATGCTCTCAGGAATGCAGAGGTGAGTGGGGAAGGGATCCCAGGTGATCAGGGAGGAAGGGGATCCGCTTTGGCCTGTAGTTTCCTCATCTGTAAAATTAGAGAGTCAGACTAGCCAGGGGTTCTTAGCTTAGGAGCCATGAAAGTCGTTGGCTTTTATTTCTCTGTTTGTTTTTAATTTCAATAACTATATTTAAATATAATTTGTTTCCTTTGTAATTTTACTTCATTTTAAAACATTTTGAGAAGGAGTTCCATTGTTGTTGTTGAGTTGTTTTTTAGTTGTGTCTGACTCTTCGTGACCCCATTTGGGGTTTTCTTGGCAGAGATACTGGAGTGCTTTGCCATTTCCTTCTCCAGCTCATTTTACAGATGAGGAACTGAGGCTAACGGGGTTAAGTGACTTGCCCAGGGTCGCACAGCTAGTAAGTGTCGGAGGCCAGATTTGAACCCAGGAAGATGTTTCTCTCTAACTCCAGATCTGGTACTGTGTCTACTGAGCCACCTTGCTGCCTCAGAGTCCATAGGCTTCACCAAATTGCCAAAGGGAATCCATGATACAATTAAGATTAATAATCCCTGGACTAGGTGGACTTCTAACTCTACATACTCTAATCCACACCATCCCATAACCTTTTGCCCCCCC
>NW_020954571.1:8523356-8543884 GCF_900497805.2 Vombatus ursinus | reverse complement strand
CCCCCCCCCCACCTCCACTACCCCTACCCCCTTATCTAGCTTAATAATTGTCTGTGTGGGTGTATTGTGAATCTAAGTCTTTGCACGGGCTTGACCCCCAGCATTGCCCCCAGTCCCACCTCTGTGACTATGAGCGAGTCGCTTCATTTCTCTGGTCCTCAGTTTCTTCATTTGTAAAATAAAAGATCAACTAAATGATCACCGAGGTTCCTTCCAGCTCTAAATCTGATGCACTTTTGACTCTCGTGTAGGAAAAGCCTGACAAAATCCAGATAAACAGCTGGGGCAGCTAGACAGTGAAGTGGATAGAGCATCAGGCCAGGAGTCAGGAAGACTCCTCTTCCTGAGTTCAAATTCGGCCTCAGACACTCACTAGCTGTGTGACCCCGGGCAAGTCACTTAACCCTGTTTGCCTCAGTTTCTTTATCTGTAAAATGAGTTGGAGGAGGAAATGGCAAACCACTTCAGTATCTTTACCAAAAAAAAAAACCCCAAATGGGGTCATGAAGAGTTGGACACAACTGAAAAATAACTCAATAACACAAAAGTCGTTTCCTGACCTTGGTCTTGTAAAGGGTATTTTACCTTGGACTCCTGTGGGTCTGGATTTGCTGGACTGAATTGGATCAAGAGCTTTTTCTTCTGGATTGACCAGAAAGAAGAAAGGATCAGAAATGATGCCAGAAAGCCCACTTTGCTGGTTTTCCTTAGCTTGGTTTGAACTGACTGTGATGAAATGAGAGGGCTATGGTCCTATACTTTTCTTGCTGTTAGCCGTGGGCTAAGTCTGGCTCTCCTATGTCTACTGCCACAGACAGAGGTTGACAAAGAGGAGAGAGATGCTTTTCGCAGGCTGCCATGACTCTGCTCCTACATGCTTAACAGGAAATCTCTAGCCTCACTTTCCTCTCCCACCCTTGTACCCTTATCCCTTGCCACACAAGTAGATTGTCTGCATGACACAACTTAGTAACCCTGTGAGGAGTTTGGAGGCATAATACAGACTGTATACATCTGAGGAAAACTTCAACACAGTTTCAGTCACCTTAACTAAGGACTTAATGTTGTTCATGTTTTCTTGGCAAAGATACTGGAGTGGTTTGCCATTTACTTCTTCAGCTCATTTTACAAAAAAAAAAAAAAGCTTGTGTAGCAGGCTTTGTGCTAAGTACTTCTAGATGTGTTATATATCTAGAAATGAGATAGTTCCTGCCCTCAGGGAGCTTATATTCTTTTTAAAAAATTTATTTTCAGTTCTAAATTCTCTTCCTCCCTCCTCCACCTATTGAGAAGGTAAGAAGTATGCTAAACATTATACATGTGAAGTCATGCAAAACATATTTCTGCATTAGCCATATTCCAGGGGGATAATGTAAGAATAAGTAAAGAAAGGGAAAAAATGTGTTTCAATCTGCACTCTGAGTCCATCCATTCTCTATCTGGATAAGGATAGTGTTTTTCATTATGATTCCTTTGGAATTGTAGTGGATCATTGTGTTAGTCAGATTTACTAAGTCTTTCACAGTTGATTATCATTACAGTATTGTTATCACTATGTGTACAACGTTCTCCTGCTTCTGCTCACTTCACTTGGGATCAGTTCATTTAAGTCTTTTTTCTGAAACCATTCCCTTCATCATTTCTTACAACACAACAGTATTCCATCACAATCATATACCACAACTTGTTCAGTCATTCTCTAATTGATGAGCATCCCCTCAGTTTCCAATTCTTTGCCATCACAAAAAGTACTGCTACAAATATTTTTGTACATATAAGTTCTTTTCCTTTTTCTTTGGCCCCCTTGGGGTATAGACCTAGTAACAGTATTGCTAGGTCAAAGGATAAGCACAGTTTTATAGCTCTTTGGGCATAGTTCCAAACTGTTCTTCGGAATGGTTGGACTAGTACACAGCTCCACCAACAATGCCTTAGTGTACCTATTTTCCCACGTCCTCTCCAGCATTTGTCATTTTTTTTTCTGTCATCTTAGCCAATCTGATGAGTAGGAGTGGTCCCTGGGAGTTGTTTTAATTTGCATTTATCTAATTATAAGTAATTTAGAACATTTTTTCATATGACTATAGACAGCTTTGATTTTTTTCTCTGAAAACTCTGTTTTCTTATCCTTTGACCATTTACTAACTGGGAAATGGCTCTTACTTTTTTTATAAATTTGGTTGCATCTCTATATATTTGAGAAATGAGACCTTTATCAGAGAAACTTGCTATTTTTTTCTCAGTTTCCTGCTTTTCTTCTCATTTTGGCTGCATTGATTTTGTTTGTGTAATTGTTAAAAAAATTATCCATTTAATTATCCATTAATATTTAATTAAAATTCTCCATTTTGCCTCCTGTGAACTTCTTCATCTCTTGTTGGTTATGAACTGTTCCCCTACCTATAGATCTAACAGGTACTTTTCCCCATGCTTTCCTACTTGGCTTATGATATCACTCTTTCTGTCTAAATTATGTACCTATTTTGAGCTTATCTTGATATATGGTGTGAGATGTTGGTCTGCACCTAGTTTCCTCCAAACTGCTTTCTAGTTTTCCCAGCACTTGTGTGTCAAGAGGGTGGATTGCACTAAGATGGCCAGAGTGGATGACTGGATGGAATGTGGAAGATGGTCTGGGATCCAGGTCTGGCTAGATATAATGGGACATGTAAGCACAAGTTTGTACTCACCATTCATGGCTCCTACTACTACCACCATTATTAATAGTAGTAGTATAGGATGATCTCTATGTGGATATCTTTCCAATCCAGTTTATGGACTAATGATAGCTCTCATATATTGATGCTAATAATCAATACAATATTCATCCCAGTGTGCGAGAGATATATTAAATGGATACAAAGTATAATGTTATAACAGTTTGGAATACTACATTCTAAATGGACACATGATCTTACTATTAAGGACCATATCCTAAAAAAATTAGAAGAAAAGTAGATCATATACATTTCATAGCTATGAGTAGGAGATGTATTCTTAACCAAACAAAGAATAAAGGCAATTGCGAAAGATAAAATAGATAACTTTGATTACATGGAACTTGAAAAGCTTCTGTACAAACAAAATTAATTCAGCTTGGATAAGAAGGGAAGCAGTCAAGTAGGAAAAAAATCTTGTAATCTGATTTCTCTGAGAAGGGTTCGGTATCTAAGATATATAAACAATTAACATATCATATTTTATATATATATATATACACACACACACATATACATACTTACATACATACATATATACACATACAAAACCAAAAGCCATCCCCTAATAGCTAAGTGGCCAAAAAATATGAACAAACAGTTCTCAAAAGAAGAATTGCAAATTATTAACAACCATATAAAAGAATTTTCCAAATAAACAATAATGAAAGAAATGCAAATCAAAACAAACCCAAGGTTTCACTTCACAACCTCCAAATTGGCAAAGATGACAAAAAATGGGAACAGTCAATGGTGAAAGTGTTGTGAGAAGATAGGCACATAGGTATTGTTGGTGGAGCTGTGAATCAGTACAACTATTTTGGAAAGCAATTTGGAATTATGCAAATAAAGATACTAAAATGCCTTTTGATCCAAATATCCCACTACTAGGCTCCCAAGGAAGCAATTGATAAGAAGAAATTTTTTTTTAAATTGCAAGAGCACTTTATATGATAGCAAAGAATTGGAAACAAAGTAGATTCCCACTGAATGGGAATTGTAGTACATGAATATTGTTATACTTTAGAATATATAGAATAATTCTATATAATAGAATATTATTGTACTATAAGAAATGATGAATGTGACGAATATAGAGAAATGAGGGAAAACCTACACGAACTAATGCAGAGTGAAGTAAGCAAAAACAAAAAAAATGCAATGCCTACAACGATGTAAGTAGAAAGAACAACCACAACATTATAAAGAACAAGCATAACTCCAAAGAAAAGATACCCTTACCCTTTTGCAGAGATCGGAGGTCCACAAGTATGGTACGTTGCAATATTTTCAGATCTTTTTTATATATTGCTAGGGGCAGTAACAGATGGTGCAGTGGATAGAGCACCAGGACTGGAGTTAGGAAGACGTGAATTCAAATCAAGCCTCAGACACTTACTAGCTATGTGACCCTAGGCAAGTCACTTAACCCTGTTTGCCTCATCTGTAAAATGGGGATAATAATAGCACCTACCTCCCAGGATAGTTGTGAGGATCAAATGAGATATTTGTGAAGAGCTTAGCACAGTGCCTGGCACATAGTAAGTGCTGTATAAATGTTAGCCATTATTATTGATCAATTTTTGCTGATTTCTTTATTTTAAAGTATTATTTCTTGGGGCAGCTAGGTGGCGCAGTGGATAGAGCACTGGCCCTGAAGTCAGGAGGACCTGAGTTCAAATCCCACCTCAGACCAAACACTTAACATGTACTAGCTGCGTGACCCTGGGCAAGTCACTTAACCCCAATTGCCTAAAAATTAAAAAAAATTTAAAAAAATATAGGATGGCTTTCTGGGAAGGGGAGGAGGGGGAAATTTTGGTGATGTAAGAAAAAAAGTACATATATATGTATGTATGTATGTGTGTATATATATATATATTAATATATATATATTAAAGAGTTCAGAGGAGATAGAGACTTCCTGAAGAAGGTGGGGGTTGAGCAAGGCTTTGATTCTCTACCACTTGGGAACCCAATGAGGACAGGTCTGATCCACCTTAGAGTCATTTTGATATGGCCAAGAACAGCCCTTCCCCTGACTTTTTATGTACTTCCTCCATTATACCCTTGGCTGAATTGGACATAGCTAAGCTGCCTTTAAAAGGAACAAAGCTGCTCAGCCTCTCTGTTGGATACAAGGCACGGGCCAGCTTGAAAAGGGTCCATGTACATGCTTAGACCAATACCTGGGTCTTGAGCTGTTTGAGGAAGTGCTTGACCTAGATCAGAGCATTGAAAAGACCCTAGAGAGCCTCAGCAGCTCAACCCCTTCATTTTAACCATTGAAGAAACCAAGACACAGAGAAATGAAGTGATTTGTCCAAAGTCACAAGTAGCAGAGTCAGTATTCAAATCCAGATCTTCTCACTCCAAATCCAGGGCTTTTTCTACTACTATGCTGGGAGTCACCCAGGGAGAATGACTAAACAATTCTCAGGATTAAAGTAAAAGGTTTAGCCCTCATTGGATTAGGTGGCAATGCCTGGGTGCTGCTGGCTCTGAAATAAATTCAATTATTTAGGGTTGGGGGGAGTGTATATCACGTATCTGGTTCCAAGTTCTAAAAAGTTTTCTTCTGCTTATTTTGTTGTTGTTGTTGTTGAGTCATTTTTAGTTTAGACCCCATTTGGGGTTTTCTTGACAAAGATACTGGAGCAGTTTGCCATTTCCTTCTTCAGTTCATTTTACAGATGAGAAAACTGAGGCAAACAGGGTTAAGTGACTTGCCCACGGTCACACAGCTAGTAATTGTCTGAGACTGAATTTGAACTCAGGTGTTCCTGACTCCCGGCCTTGGCATTCTATCCACTGTACCATCTAACTGCCCTTCCTGCTTATTTATTTGTTTTTTGTTTATTTATTTATTTATTTTTGGACACTCAGAGAGGTCCTATAGTTGGGAGTCACAGAATGTCAGAATTGGAATTCTTTATTACCTCTAGGATTAAATTACAAACTTCTCTGTTTGGCATTTTAAGGTCCTCCACACCCGGGCCCCAACCTATCTTTGCAGACTTATTATATATCACTCACCTTCACAGACTCTATGGTCAAGCAAAACTGGATTTCTTATTGTTCCTCACACTTGAAATCCATCTCCCATCTAAGTGCCTTTGCACTGGTAATAACTCATGCCTGGAATGCCCTCCTTGCTCTCCTTAGCCTCTTGGAATCCCTCGTCTCCTTCAAAGCCATATGAGATCTTTCCCAACCCTTCCAGCTGCTAGTGACTCCTTTTGCAAAAAAAAAAAAAATTACCTTATATTTATATTGCACATCCTAATCTATCTACAAGTATTTCCTGTAATCCCATGTAAACTCTCTGAAGACAGAGACTGTTTGGATTTTATCTTTTTATCTACAGCACTTAGGACTGTGCATGGCACGTAGTAGGTGTTTTACAAATGTTTACTGCTTGATTGTTCATAAGATCATTGATTTAGAGATGGAAGGGACCTTTGAGGGGATCTAGTCTAACTTTTTTAACAGATGAGGAAACTGTGGTCCAGAGAATGATTTGCCCAAGATCACAAAGTAGTAAATGACAGAGTTAGGATTTTTTTTTGTTTGTTTTTTAGGCAGTTGGGGTTAAGTGACTTTCCCAGGGTCACGCAGTTAGTAAGTGTCAAGTGTTTGGTTTGAGGCCAGATTTGAACTCAGGTCCTCCTGACTTCAGGGCAGGTGCTCTGTCCACTGCACCACCTTGCTGCCCAGAGCTAGGATTTGAACTCAGGTTGTCTGTCTCCAAAGTCAGCATTCTTTTCACTGTACATGATTAGAAAGTACCTTAGATATAATCAGTGCAACCCTTCTACATTACTCATGAGAAAACTGAGGTCCTGAGGTGAGAAGTAAGTTGTCCAAGGTCTCAGCATTAGGTCTCCTGTCTCTCAGGCCAATTCTCTTTCCACCATACTCCCATACTCCCACCTCACTAGGAGAATCCCTACTTGGGACACCTGAATAGAGAAAGTTACAAGTGATTGGAATACACAGAGAAAAACTAGCCAAATGATGAAGCCATCTTTCATCCTCTTCTCATGCTACCTGAGCACAACCCTCAGGGACCACTATCCTCCCTCTCTACCACCTCACCCTTCTAACTCCATTCCCAGAGTCTATACATCCTGGAATCATAGAACATAGGACATCAGATCTGGAAGTGATCCCAGAGATTATCTCATCCAACCTCTTCCTTCACTTATCCCACGTTTTTTGCCTATTGTCTTCTGACTTGTGCCTTCCTGTATCTTCAGTCACTTGCCCCACCCTTGTTACTCTCACGGAGCATCCAGGCTACTTGTGTTTGTCTCTCCTTCTGATACAGATACCAACAGCCCTGACCACTGGGTCCCAAGAAACTCCATTGCCCCCTTTACTTTACTGATTGGACTTGTTAGTTGATTGTTCATTGGTATGTATGGACTGTCACTCTTTGTTTCCTGGGAACCCTTGTGTCAAAGAATTTTGCTTCAGGGCAGGCAATGCTAACAGGATCACAGTTTATCACTGACTCGCCCTGGGCCAGCAGCTTTATTCTTGGCAGGAGGCATGACTGGCATCATCAGGCATGTCAAATGGTGTTTTCTTTGCTACTGAAATGCCTGTGGGAGAGCTAGCTAAGGACATATCCCTATCCTGAAGATGCTTGCCCTCTTAAACCAGTGACCTCCCCAATATTACCTGGACAGATATATAGACATATTGCTATACTGTGAAGTTCAGCAATCTGGCCCCAGTTTTATCTCTCACTTACACCTCCCATAGTTGTTGTGAGGAGCAAAGGAGACTATTGTAAAGCACTTGGCACAAAGCCTGGCACATAGCAAGTCCTATATAAATGTTAGCTATCACTATTGTTATTATTAATATTATTGTTGTTCCCTACATATTCCCACACCCCATCACACTCCACTCTAGGCAAACATCTCCTCGACATTCCCAAAACACACACATTACTTTTTCACATTAGTGCCCTTCTTTTCTTTTGTCCCTTTTTTCTTCCTTCCTTCCTTGTTTCCCTGTTCCCTCCTGCCTTCCTTCTTTTAATCATTTACTTTCTATCTCTCTCACTGCCCCTCAACTGAACAGTTTTTTAAATGAAAAATAAAACTCTCATAACAAACGTGTATAGTCCAACCAAAAAAAAATCCCACATTGGCCACATCCAAAGACATATGTTTCATTCTGTATTTTAAGTCCATCTCCTCTCTGGCAGGAGGTGGGTGGCATGTTTCATCTTCAGTCCTCGGGACCTGTGCATTATCATTGCATTGATCAGAGTTCTAAAATCTTTCAAATTTATTTTTCTCTTTAATGTTGTTGTCATTATATAAATTGTTCCCCTAGTTCTGTTCTCTGTACTCTGTATCATTTCATAGAGATCTTCCCAGTTTCCTCTGAAACTATCCATTTCATCATTTCTTATGGCACAATAATACTCCATTACATTCATATACCACAATTTGTTCAGTCATGCCTTAATAGATGGCCACCCTCTTTGTTTCCAGGTTTAGGCTACGATGAAAAGTGCTGCTATAAATATTTTGGTACATAAGGGTCCTTTTCCTCTTTCTTGATCTCTTTGGTGTATAAGCCTACCAGTAGAATTGTATCGATGGGTCAAAAGGTATATACACAGGTTGGTAACTTTGGGCCACACTTCCAAACTGCTTTCCAGAATAGCTGGAGCAATTTTCACAGCTCCACCAAGAGAGCCTGTTATCTTCAGTGCTTTTTCTTATAGTGTTGCCCCCTGCCTGGCATGTTTTCCCCTCACTTCTACCTATCAAAACCCTCTCCAGCCTTCTGGGGCCATTTCAAAACCCACTCCTGTTGTGAAACCTTCCTTGAGCACTCAGCCTCCAGTTCTCTTTCCTTATATTCCTTACAGCATGTATTTTTGATACCACTCTTGTCAAATTCTCACATCCTATACTATAGTGATCTGTGTACATAACTACAGGCAATATTATTCCTATTTTATAGATAAGGAAATTGAGGTGCAGAGAGGTTAAAAAATTTATCCAGTGTTAGTACCAGGGTGCAAGACCTCAGTTTGTGATATAAGGTATTAAAAAGGGAGGTGGACAGCAACTGGAGGCATAGCTTCAATGACTGTTTAGGAAGAGAGCCTCTAATACAGGGATTCTCAATCTGGGGACTATGGATAGGTTTCAAGGCATCTGGGAACTTGGATGGGAAAAAATTACAATTTTATTTTCACCATCCTCTAACTGAAATTTATTATTTCCTTCAATTATTTAAAAACATTATTCCGAGAAAGAGTTCATGGGCTTTTCCAGATTGCCAGAAGGAACCATCAAACAAAAATGGTTAAAGATCCTACTGGTCTAATAAGATAAATCTTGCTCTTAATTTGTTACAATTTAGGTCCCTAAATCAGTCAAAAGAACAACTTATGCAGACTCATCCTGAGGGGATGGAGACCATACAGGGTGGTGGTAATAGAAGCTTCCCAAGTCTTCCCTCCTCATTCATGAAAAATTGGTCCACGTTGAACGATGCTAGGTTGACTCGGTATATCTTGCCTATGCAAAATTTCAAAGAGCAAAGTTGAGAATAGAAGATTTCCAGTTAATTCTAGTTCTGGTCTTCTAGCATTAGCCCCAATCTAGATACTCTACTGCCTAGCTTAACCTACCAGTCCTCTGCTTACTTTTCCAAACTTTTCCCCTCCATCTCCATATTGGCCTCCAGCCCCACATCCCATGCCTGGCTTTAGGGGACAGTAGAGAGGGCTTTCAGACATTGAGGCCCCTTTGCCAGGAAGGCTGAAGGCTGCTCTCCAATGAATGGCTTTTCTGGGCACCCATCCCAAAGTTTGGCATGATAGACACCCCACCCCACTCAGCCCCAAGGAAGAAAAGCAGGAGTCCTGAGATAAACGCAACCTCTGCCCCAAGCAAGGCAGGCAGGGAAGGAAAGAGGGACAAAAAATGGTTCCCTCCAACTCAAGAGCTAAGAAGCCAAGGACCACAAACCTGGAGTAGAGAGGGGGAAGGAAGCAAGAGACCTTAAACTAGCTGCATCTTATTCTAATCAAGGAAGTCAGCAGGGAGCTGATCCAGGCAACAGCATGGATCAAGCACCTACTGCAGGTAGAGCCCCATGGGAAATCACTAAGCAAGGAAAAGATGGAGTCCCTGACCTTGGGGACCATGTACTCTGATGGGCAAATAGACATAGAAAATGCACAGAGACACAGAAATGAAGACTCCGCTTTGTCATTCAAGGCCCTTCACAGCTGGCTCTCTTCCCTATACTTCCGTAAATGAACCCTCCCTTCAACCAACCAACCAATTAATCAATCAATCAATCAATCATCAAGCATTTATTTTTTTCTTTATTTTATTTATCAAGCAGGCCTTTGCCTGCTACGTACCAGGCACCATTCTAAGTGCTAGAGATACAAAGACGGAGGTGAAATGGTCCCTGCCCACAAGGAGCCTCTATTCTAACTGGAGAGCTATATGCAGACTATACACAAAATGAATACAAGGTCGTTTTGAAATCGAGGGCACCACTAGCTGGGGTGGGAGGGAGTAGGGGTGGGATCAGCATAGGCTTCCCATAGAAATTTGAACCAAATTTTAAAGGAAACTAGAAATCCAAGAGGCAGAGTTGCCCCACCCCCACCCCCTTTACAACTACACCGGAGGTAGGCAGCCCTGAACACTCCTCCTGCTGCCTGCACCAGATTAAAATAGAATTGGGAAATATTTTAAAAAATGAATAAAAATACAATAAAACAGATATTTAAAACTGTCAATATTCGACCTATGGGAATTCTTTCGTGCAGCCTAGAGGTTCCCATTTCTGTTCGAGTTTGACATCAATGAGATAGACTATAAACTCTTAAGGGCAGGGCGGAACACAAAGTAGGCAATCAATGAATGGTTGAGAATGGTAATAATGAAAAAAAAAAAGATATGACCAGTAGGAAACACTCTTCACATTAGTCTTAAGACTGTATTTGTAAACTTCCTCCCAAAATCCTAAGTAGCTTATGATTATCATTATCCAACAGAGTAAAATCCAAACTCCTTTGCCCTCCATGATCTCCCCCTACTGTGGCTAATGCAACCCTTCCTCTTATGAGTCCCTACCCTTTGACCTTGGTCTCTCCATCTATTGCTGAAGGGCTAGATTATCCAATAGGCACATGAAAGTTCTTGCTGGCAGGGCCCCTAAGTTTAGGCAGAAGTGGTTAGCCTAGGGGCCTACCTTTCTGGTGCTGCAGTATTTTCCTTCCCCTCTCCATAGCCCCCAAGGAATCTGGGCTCATCAACCCATGGGTCAACATATGACTGAACAGTAAGGACCCCTGGGAAGGCAGGGTTAGGAGAAAGAACACAGACCTTCTATAGCTTTTAAAAGAGCCAGGACTAATGGGAATATCATGGAGAAGTTTAAACAAGAACATTCCATTTGGGGGACCCCCATGACTCCTGGTAACTTATTATTCTTAAAATATACATTTTAAAAAACATGTAAAGACTCATCTTTCTGAGTTCAGGCACTTACTAGCTGTGCGACCCTGGACAAATCACTTAACCATGTTTGCCTCAGTTTCCTCATCTGTAAAATGAGCTGGAGAAAGAAATGAATAACCACTCCAGTATCTTTGCCAACAAAACCCAAATGGGGTCATGAAGAGGTGGACACAACTGAAAAATGACTGAACAACTATAAATAAAATAATAAGAGGTTGAGATTTTTTTAAATGTTCAGTATGTTTTTTTTTCAGATTTATATTTCAGTAGTTTTATTTTAAAACATTACAAATTCTGAAGAGAGGGCCCTTCAGTCGCAATGTCCAGTGGTCCCAGAAGGTTTTATTCTACCACTGGTCCCCTCAATATATTATAATCATTCCTAACCCCTTACCTTTTCTCCTGCTGTTTGTCACCTCCTTTACCCTCCCTGAAAAGCTGGATGCCCTTCCCCTCCTTTCTGCCTATCCAAATCTTTCAAAATCAACATCAGTTTATACCTCCTCTGAGAAGCCTTCCTTGACTATCCCCAGCTTTCTCCTTCTTTAGAAGTCTCACCACCATTTCAGAAAAATACGGCAAGAACTCTATGAACTGATGCAGAGTAAAGTGAGAAGAACCAGAAGGTCATTGTACACAGTAACAGCAATATTGTAATGATGATCAACCGTGAAACACTCGGCTGCTCTGGTCAATGCAATGATCCGAGACAATTCCAAAGGACTCGTAATGAAAAAATGCTGCCTACCTCCAGAGAAACAACTCTGATGATGAACTCTGAGTGCAAATTGAAGTATAATTGTCTCACTTTCTTTTTTCTTGCTTTTTTTTAAAATTGTGGCTAATGTGAAAATACGTTTTTCATGATTTCATATGTTTAGTCAATGCCATATTAATTGCCTTCTCAGTGGTCAGAAGGGGACAGAGGGAGTGAAAGAATTTGGAATTCGAAATTGTAAAAGAAAAGAATGTTAAAAATAAATAATAAAGTTTTTTTAAAAGTCTCACCACTACTAATAAGCTGTGTCTTTCATTTTCATACTTAATGAGATACTCTGTCTTTGACTGTTTTGAGCTATTTCATATGTGTGCATGCACCCCCAACAAGTGTTAGCTGTTCCTTCTCATCATCATTAAACATTTACTGAGCAGAGGCAGCTGTAGAATAGTGGAAAGAACACTGTATTTGGGGTAAAAAAAGAAAAACAAAACGAAAACACAACTTAGTTTCAAATCTTAGCTCTGCTCTACCTGTGTGACCTTAGAGAGGACACAACCTCCCTGGGAGTCTGTCTTCTTATCTGTAAAACAGGGAGATTGGACTATATAACCTCGAAGGTACAGATTCTTAAATGAGGATCCAATTTCCTTTAAATCTACTCAAATGTTATTGTGAGAAGGGATCCATGGGCTTCACCAGACTGCCAAAGGAGTCCATGATTCTCACCCAGTGCACAAGCACCTACCCTCACGGACCTTTCAAGCTAGTCTGCCTGGAGACCCAAGGTTATGTCTTATACTTGCCTCCCCCTTAAAAGAATGTATGTAAAATACAATACACGCACAATACATACAAAAGGCAGCCTCATACAGTGGAGAAAGCACTCTATTTGAAGAAAGAGGAACTTGGTTCAAATCCTAGCCCTTCATTGCTGTGTGACCTTGGACAAGTCATTTAACTCATCTTGGGCAGGTAGATAGTACAATGGAGAGAGCTCCAGGATTGAAGTTAGGAAGTCTTGAGTTTAAATCTTGACTCAGACACTCGGCTATGTGATCCTGGGCAAGTCACTTAAACCCTTTTTGCCTCAATTTCCCCATCTATAAAATGGAGATAATAAGAGCACCTACCAGAGTTGTTGTGAGGATCAAATGAGATTATTGCAAAGCACTTAGCACAGGACCTGGTGCAGAGGACCTACATAAATGTAAGTTATTATTGTTATTAATAGCACTTACCTCATAGGGTTGTTGTGAAGATCAACTGAGATTATATTTGTAAAGTGCTTTGCAAACCTTAAAGGGTTATATTTGTGTTAGCTATTATTTAACCTGAGACTCAGTTTCCCCAAACTGTAAAAATGAGTGGGTATATTGGACTGGATAACTTCTACCATCCCTTTCAGCTCTAAATCCATGCTCCTATAGGGATGTCAGCTTAATAATACCTGGGCATTTAATAGATGCTCAGTAAATGATTGTGGAATCGAATTTAGTTGGATACATTGAGGCTAGGGAGGTAGATGCTGCCATGACTGAATCAGCGCTCTTTGTAGGGTTCCTCTGGGAGGCTTCTCTGGAAGAAGGGACTCTTTATGCAGGTTGGTTCTGGAGAGGAAGCAATCATATCACATTCATTTTCTCCTTTAAGCCTCTCAGCAGATATCGTTATCAAGTTCCCCTACACCCTCAAACCACCCCCGCCTTTAAAAAAACACAGAGGAAGGAACTGAGATTCAGAAAGGTTAAGTGACTTGTCCATCCAAACGTCAGAGGGCCGATGCGAACCCAGGGTGCCCTCATTCCACACCCAGCATTCCCATCACTGTACCACACTGCTTCCCAGAGGGCCACGCGCCGTTTAAATCTCCCAATAAGTTTCTGAGAGAGACCTGTTCCCCTTTCCTAACTTCAAAGGGCCGTGCCGGGGGCGGGGCGAGGTTGGAGGCGCCTGGCGACTATCCCGCTAACTAGAACAGACTCCGTTCTGCTTGGAAATCACAGCCTGGGACTGTTAGAGCGCCTGTCACAGCCAGAAGCACTAATTCTTATCTTGGGGATGATAGCGGCCTTCCCCAGCGGGGGAGGGGGTGGAGAAAAGCCCTTCTGCAAAGCTGGTTTCCAGCGCCTGTTAGTCTTGGATGATGTCGTGGTGGTGCCACCCGAGAGATTATCTACATTCCTCCTGAGCGCTGCGCCACGATTCTCGCCATTAAAAGCAGCTATTAAAGAGATTCATGGGGTGGGGAAGGAGGGGGGAAGCTAATCGCCCTGGTCCTGATTGTAATTGTCCAGAGGTGTTGGCCCGGCTAATAAATACCCCTGTTTGCCCGATGTGGTTCTGCTCACGCAGTAGGACTTCTCCCTGCTGGGACCGTGCTGTGTAATGTTCTTTCAACATAACTCTATTTAAATTCACATTTCCATTTTTCCCCAGAGTAGCCAGCAAGTGAGCTCACAGCATGATATAAACTTAAAAAGGATTAGATAAGGTGGGTTTTTTCCCCCTTTTATTTTCCCTGCAATGAAGGATATGGGCTTGGGGGAAGGGGACAGAGGAGAGGATGTGTCAGAGAAAGTAAGTTTTGGAGCTGGAAGGGCCTCCTGAGACCATCCGGTTCAACCTTGTCATTTTATAGGTGGAGAAACTGAGGCCCAGAGAGAAGTGACTTGTCACACAACTAGTTGGTAGTCAATCTGGGACTCCTGACAGGCAGTCCAGGGCTTCCTATTACATGAAAAAGGGTGTCTGTGTGTGAGTGTTATTAGTGTGTGTGTTTAATGTCTGAGATAGGCAGAAATGAAAGATGGATGAGATGGAGATGAGGGAGAAGGGGTGTGGAGAATATCAAGGACTGAGAGATGATCATTGGAACACAGATTTAAAGCTGGCAGGGACGTTTGAGTTCGTGACTAATCCAAATTGATCATTTTACAGTTGAGGAAATGGAGGCAAGAGAGTGACGTAACTTGTCCACAGTCACATAGGTAGTAAGATGGCAGAGTCAAGATATGAACCCGGGTCCTCAGACTTAAAATCCAGTGTGCTTTCCCTTGTACCCCACTGTCTCTCCCAGTCATCCCAGCCAACTTGTGTTCTAAACCCACTATTAAGGGTTTGTAAATCCAATACCTCCTCCTCCAGGCTCCTTGTTACCCTCTCCTCCCCCCAGCCTAGCATCAAGGAAGGAGACAAACTACCAGGTAGGAGCGAGGGTGGGGTGAGTATGGTGAGGAAGTGTGGAGGTAGCTTTCAGGGAAGTGATAAGAATACCAGCAGGCCTGAAGCCCCCATTGCCACTCTCCAGAATAACTTTCTTCATGCTCAGTGTCATTTATCTGTCCAGGCACTGCCTGACTAATGGAGAATTTGTTCCGGAATTGATAATGTCTCTTTTTAATGAGGTATACAGTCACAGAATCATGGAATTTGAGAATTGGCGGGACCAGTGGCCATTTAGTCCAATCTATCTATGAAAAGTCTCCAATGAGTACAACAAGTGATCTCTGATTGAATACCTTCAAAGAGGGAGAATTCATTACCTCTCAAGGTGGGCCAGCAACTCTAATTGTCAGAAATTTTTTCCTGACATTGAGCCTAAATTTTTCTCTTTGCAACTCCTTCTCTCCAACACCTTTGCTCCTGGTTCTGTCCTCTGGGGCAAAACAGAACAAATCTAATCCCTCCTGCCTATGACAGCCCTTAAAATACTTGAAGACAGCTATCATGTCCTGGGTCTTCTCTTCACCAGCCTAAACATGCTTGGTTGTTGAAGGCAACAAATCCTTACATGATTAGACTCAAGGACCTTCCCCATCCTGGTTGCCCTTCTTTGGACACATTCCAGTTTATCAATGTCCTTCTAAACAGTGATGCCCAGAACTGAACATAATACTCCAGACCAGGCCTGACAAAGACTGGGTACTATGGTCATCACTTCGCTGTTCCTGGAAGCTCTGCCCCTCTGAAGACAGTTCAAGATTGCATACATGAGCCACTCAAGCTCCCAGATCTTTTTCAGAACAGCTGTTATCTAACCACGATGCCCCTATCCTTTGTACCCAAGTGCAAAACTTTACATTTATCCCTGTTGAATTTCATCTCACCATACCTATACCCAATGTTCTACTTGGTCAAGATGCTTTTGGATCCTGTCTCTGTCATACACTGTTAGCTTTGTGTCTTCTGCCAATCCAATGAGCATTCCTCCTACGCCTTCATCCAAGTCACAGATAACATTAAACACCACAGTGCCAAGCACAGATCTCTGCAGTACTCCACTGGAGACCTCCTACCTTGTTGACATGGAAACATTGAGTTTGGCCCTTCAACCAGTTTTGAATCCATCTAATTGTAACATCATCAATCTATATTACTCCATCTTCTCTCAAAGAATTATATGTGATTCTTTATCAAAATATCCACTACTGATGAAGATATTTTGGAATTGATGTGTCTCTGTTTGAGGATTGAGATGAGAGAGAAGGTAGATTAGTGTCTATAATATAATTATGAAGAATTCTTACTGTGGAAATACCTTCCAGCCATTCAGATCAGCAATTTGTCATCACTTACAGTGTTAGAGTTCACCTAGGACACTGAAAGGTTAAGTGAACTGTCCAAGATCACACAGCCATTATGTGTCAGTAGGAGAACTTGAACCCAGGTCTTTGTGACTCCAAAGCTTGTGCCATCTATCCACTATGCAAGTCTGTCTGTGAAGATGATTCCCTATCCAAGATGTAAAAGTCCTCTTTGACCCACTAATGAGGACTTTGTTCTGGCATTATGGATGTCTTTAACCAGGTGTTTCATTCCTTTAAGAAAGTTAACTCCTTGATATGTTATAAATTCCTAGGTCCTTCTTGCCTCCTCTGGCAATATATTGATGTTAATTGATTCTCCTCTAGCTTGTAGACCTGAACTACACCCTTGGGATGGGCCTCTAAAAGGAGGATAAAGAGTTGGAAAGGAAAAGAGAACAAGTTGGACACATGGCGACTTGATTCCCTGGAAGAAAGTTGGAACAGCCATGAAGCCTTTATAGGGAAATGTGCACCTGGGAATAATGTGCATCCAAGAATCAGTGGCAGAGGAAAAGATCCAAGTACAGGAGTTCCTGGACCATGCTTCCTGGACCCAGTGGAGCAGTTGCCAGAAGAAACAGGAGCTAGAACAGAGGAAGAACAAAGAACAGTGACACAACATGGAGTAGCATATGCAGATGTTGTCCTTCATTTGTACTGTGAGTTATGTGTGCTGTGCAGGGCCAGGGAAGGGGTATCAACTTTCTACAGATCTGGAGGGGTTTTTCCCCATTTGTAGAAGTACTCCATCCAGTACTATATAGGTCCCTGGGAGGTGGGGCTACCTGGAGAGGGAAGGAGTCATCTTGATTATTTGTGAGCTCATATGTGAGTCCTTTGCTTATTTTTTTTTTGGTTGGGTTGAATAAAACCTGTTCTATATTTGATTTCATGTTAGCTTGAGTGCCTGCATAGTAACTTGGGCCCTTTTCATTTTTGATGTGGAGTTCCAGATATGAGTCAAATCCTGATGTTCCTAGGTGAAACTCCAAGTGAGCACATGAACCAAAGAGATTTCTATGGTAAGCCCCTAAGATTGTTTCCAGCCTAGGAAAGCCTAGACCTTCAGAAATGGACCATGCATTAAATTGTGATCAGGTGAGCTCTGGATCTGTCAGGTAAAGATATTGTGGGAACAGGTTAAATAATTGGTCAAACCACATCACATCACTTTTACATGGGAACCCTGGCTGAATTTACCCAGTAAGGTCCTTCCAGGGGGTAGGAGAATGGGGTTTTTAAAGGTCACATGTTCTATAGGGAGAAAGCAGCAAGGCAGATTTGACTGTCTGGTCTGGGACCATGGCCAAACCACATAGCTGGCTTGCCATGCTCAGGGGATGTCGAAACCCAAACCTAAGATCTTGCCAGTTCCACTAACCCTAGCCTGACTCTGGGAAAAGGGAGGGGAGCTAAAAGCAGAGCCTTCTCTCTGAATGTTAATCCTGGCTTCTGAAGGCTTGGGTCGGGCCTCATCAACTAAGACTAGTGTTTAGGCAAAGTCAACCAGTTATTTTTCCTGGTTGGGTCAGCAAGAAAGCAATTGAGGAGGGAGTGGTATCTGTGCCTTTTGAGAGGAGACGTTGTGCCGATTGTATGCCAGAAATATGCAAATTAGCATCTGGGATTTGGGAGTCAACAGCTTGGGCACTGATTGAAATAAGGCTATCACACCATTCCTAAAATCCCCTCCCCTGTCATTTCTAATCAGATGGCCCTCCAGGTGGGAGTGATTTTCAATTATCCAGCTAGGCGAAGTCATGGGATGCCAGGGCCTTGGCTATTTTCCAGGAATGGCGAACCACTTGCCAGTATTGTGGGTAGACTAAAAAGCAAGAGATAGGTAACCCTGTCTGTTGTCAGGACCCCCAACACTGGGGAGAGAGCAAATCTGGCACTTACTAGCTGTGTGACCCTGGGCAAGTCACTTAACCTTGATTGCCTCACCAAAAAGAGGGAAAAAAAAAACTGGGGAGAGAGTAGATATGAGGTGGGGAGGAGTGTATATTACAGCCTCCTGTAGGAGAATGAATCTAGAGCCAGATGAGACTTAGCAGCCATTTAGATTTCTTCCACCCCCACCCCACCATTTTATCGAAGAGGAACCGGAAGCTCAAGAAGCCTAAATTCAAGATTTGAATTCAGTTCCTCTGATTCTAGAGCCAGTCTTGTCCCACTCTAACCTGCTGTTACCGCTGACCTTCCCTAGACTCTCCCACCTGACAGCCCTCAGGGCTGGGCCAGCCCACCAAGCCCCTTGGATTCTGAGGCTGCCAAATACTAGAAGGCAGGGCAGCTCCAGGAGACCCACCAGAGTCCTGAGCAGGAAGAAGTCTTTGACTGTGCTCCTGATTCTGCTTGGGACAGGCTCTGTGAAAAGGAACTGATAGTCTTTCTTCTGCCTAGTCAAGAGGTTTGCTTTGTATGAACTCTGTGATTGTAAGGGATTCTAGAAAAAGGCTGAACTGTCTGGACCCCAGCCCCAGAAGGGGGTTTCTACCACTCACCTTCAAATGAGGCTCCTCATGCTATTCTCTCATCTCCCAGTCTTTGAGCAGCACATTCCCAAGGATTGGTGCCAGATCCAAAAGAGTACTTAAGCAATAGGTAAAAGGGTTTAAAAAAAAATTCCCCTCCAACCCATCCGTTGAAGCCCTAAACCCCAGGGTGTACTGGCCTGTTAATTCCTTGATTATTAGGCACTCGAAACAGGACTATCCAGGCTCTCTCCCTGCAGTGCCTGATTACGAGGTAGGTTCGCTCATTTTATACCCAGATTTGACTCTGCTCCCCGCCAACCTGATACTCGGCTCTCCCACCGAGTTCCTCCATCAATTATTGACGTCAGAACCGAGAGGACTGACAATGCAGACGGGGCTGAAAAAAGTCATTGTAATCACCACCTGGAATGGATTCAGGCTGGTTTACCCGGAACTCAGCACCCAGCATGGGGGTTGCCGCCCAGATCAGGAGGGGATGAGGAGTGGTGGGGAGGGGGCGTGATTACCATTGGGGAAAAGGAGAAGCAATTTGTGCATCAAAAAGGAGATTGAGCAAGATGATGTCCAGGCTTCCTTCCAGCTCTGAGATTCTAGGATGCTCCTAGGTCATACCCTTAATTTTCCAGGCCTCTGTACTTTGGGTCTGGCCCCTACTTCCTGCTGGTTAAAGGGATTTGTGTGAGGTATATACAAGTAGAAGGCCAGCATCTAGAGAGCTGATCCTGGTTTTGACATAGACTAGATGTGTGACCTTAAGCAAGTCATTGAACCTCTCTAGGCCTCTGTAAAATATGGAGAATAATCTCTATCTGCCTGAACTCCTGGGACTTTGGGAAGGATGTAAGAAAATAAAAGGATAACTCTAAAATGTGATACCAAAGGGAGAGATGCTGGATTATTTTTTTTCTGTGCTATCTTAGAAAAGTGGGTGTTGGAAGTCTGAGCCCTGGATGGGGGTGGTAGTCTGAAGTATGCCAATCCTTTTAATATCTGTTTTGGAGAAATTACCCATAGAAGGGATAGCTAGTTCTCTGCCTCCAACAAGGTCCCATTCTGCTTCCAACAGTATGGTATGAGAAAAGAACTAGAGGCAAGTCTCTCCCCATAGACCAGAGCCTCCGGAGCCCAGCATCCTTCCATACCTTGGCTAAGAATGTGCTCAATTTTCTTAGAGAGAGTGTCATGAAGCCCTCTACTTCCTTGGGATTGAGGCTATAGGGAAGGAGCGTGGAGAGTGGGAATACAATGATAAGAGGACCTATTCCCTGTAGGCAGCTTTTTAGTCATTTCTGTTATGTCCAACTCTCTGTGAACTTGATAATTGTATGACCTTGGGCCAGTCAACTTCTCAGCCTCAGTTTTCTCATCTGTAAAATGAGAGAGTTGAATCTGATGGTTTCTAAGGTCCCTTTCAGCACTAACTCCATGATCCAACGAGAGGCAGCTAAGTGGCTCGGACAGAATGTTGGGCCTAAAGTCAGGAA
>NW_020954571.1:8481517-8523346 GCF_900497805.2 Vombatus ursinus | reverse complement strand
CAAAGCACTTTATGTATTATATGAGATGTGGGAGACACTGGCACAGGACTGCCCAGCAAGGCATGCCCAAATCAAAGAAGGCACTGTGTTCTATTAGCAAAGCAGAATTTCAGTAGCTCGAAAGAAACATGAGATGTACACATTCAGAGACATCTCCACTGCAAATGTTCATGTGGATTATTTGAGCCCGACCTGTGGTAGAGCCTTCCTAGCTCATATTGGTCTGATCAGCCATAGGCACACTGTACTTTGATCCCAATATAGTGATGTCATTTTGGTCCTCTTTGAGAACAAAAGGCAACAACCAAACAACCAACAGATATTCTAATTCCCCATTTTACAGATGAGGAAGTTGAGGCTCAGAAAAGTTATGTGACTTGGCCACCCAGCTCAGTATCAGAAATAGGACTTGAACCCAAGACTTCTCAATACCAAGTGCAGCAATCTACCCATCATACTGTGCTACTTTTCAAGACAATTCTCTCCTGTCACTGCCCCTTAGGCAGTAAAATACCCCAGGCTACAAGAGAAAGGCAACTTCTCTAGGTATGCTTGGAACGTTTGTCTCTTAGAGACCCAAACTTTAAATACTGTAATGATAACAGCCCTGGGAGGCTGGCAAGGCAACCATTGTTAAGGGTAAGTGAGACACCCTCCTTTCTGCCTGGCCCATTTCAGCACCTTGGCTAAGGCTCATCAACCCCGGCTCTAAAGGGGTAAAAAGGCAGTAAGCTCTTTGATATGTTTGATTTAACCCTGGAAAGTGGATTGAGGGAAACAATTCAATCCAATTCACCAAGCGTTTCCTAAAGTGCTACTATGGGGGCACAGTGGATAGAGTGCCAGGCCTGGAGTCAGGAAGATATCATCCTGAGTTCAAATCTGGCCTCAAACACTTACTAGCTGTGCGATTCTGGGCAAGTCACTTAACCCTGTTTGCCTCAGTTTCCTCATCTGTAAAAATGAGCTGGAGAAGGAAATGGCAAACCACTCCAGTATCTTTGCCAAGAAAACCCCAAATAGAGTCATGAAGAGTTGGACACGACTGAACAACAACAAATGGATTAAGCATTGTGCTGCACTTGGGATTCAAACACAAAAATGAAAACTATTTTCTTCCCTCAAGAGGCTTACATTCTACTAGGGAACACAAGTTGAACACAGATGAGCAATTACAAAGTAATTTGAAGAGAGAGAACACTGGCAACTCTAGGATTAAGAGCTGGAAGAAACCTTAGCGACCATCTAACCCGTTTTACAGATAGGCTGCCTGAAGCCCAGAGGAGAGAAATGATTTGTCAAAGGGCACATGGCTGGTAAACAGCACTTCCCCAGCAATTATTAAGTGAATGAAACTTTCCTCTATTGGATTAGAGTTAGGGATGTGAATGGTTAATAAGTAGCTTGGCTTTGTGTATAAATTCTCAGCATAGACAGGACCCAGTGTTCCTTGGCAGGTGGTGTTAGGTGTTTAAGAATAAAATCCATTCCGAATGAATAGCTTTGGGTCTGGAGAAATAAGGCGTGGGGAGTGAATACATCCCTGTGAAGGCAGCAGGCCTGGGCTCCCTTGTACCTGAAGGGGATGTGTTAAGAATGCATAGGTATTGGAAGTGGCAAAGACCTATTAGCTTATGGAGGCCTGGCCCCTGCGGGCCAGGCGCTGGAGACAGAATTGAAACAGTACCATCTGCTTGCTCAGCTCAGAGGAAAAACACACTGGTGCTGGAAGAAGAAAAATGGGCCTGCTGCCTCGTGGCAGAGCACCCTGTGCCACTGGGGTACACAGCTCCCAAGCAGAGGCGCTTGGTTCAGATGCTCCAGTGGGAATGGGGGCCAGCAGGGAGCATCCTGGCCATTCCCCATGGCTTCTGCTCCAGGACTAGCGATGGGCCCCACTCTGGGCAAGATTCAGAGATGACCAACATGTTATGGGCCTCTAGTACTGAGATCACCCAGCCCAGTCCCATCATTTTATAGCAGAGAAAACTGAGATGTAGAGGAGGGAAGGAAATGCTTCTTTTGCATTTGTATAGTACCTACATGTGCCAGGCACTGTGCTAAGCACTTCTAAAAAGTATTATCTCATTTGATACAAAACCTTGAGAGGTATATGTTGTTTTTATCCCCCATTTTTCAGTTGATAGAACTGAGGCAAACAGAGTTTAAGTGATTTGCTTAGGGTCACTTAGCTACTAAGTATCTGAAGTCTAATCTGAACTCAAATCTTCCTGACTCCAGGCCCAGTGCTCTATCCACTGATCTACCCAGCCGCCTCCAATGGGTGACTAGAAAGGAACAAGATTCAATGAGAGTTCAGAAGCAAGAGAGATGGAGATAGAAAAAGACGGAGAGACAGAGACAGAGACAGAGACAGAGACAGACAAAGACAGAAAGAAACAGAGTCAGAGATAGAGAGATAAAGACAGAGAAAAAGAGAGAGAAAGACAAAGAAAAAAGAGAGACAGAGAGAGAGAGAAAGAGAGAGACAGAAAGAGAGCGCTAGGGATGGAGGAAAAGATGAAAGAAGACTTTAAAGAAAAGGTAACATTTGAATTATATGTATTCAGGGAGTAGCAAAAGGCAGGACTAAAAGCCAGTTAAAGGTACTTAAATATCAGGCTAAGGATTTGGAATTTTATTAGGCAAGCAATGGGGAGCACTTGAAGACTTTTGAGCGGGGAGATGACACAATTACAAAGCTTTAGGGAGGTTCATTTGGCGGTGGGGAATGAGATGACCTCTTCGGAGGGGCAGAGAATCGGGAAGACTGATGAGGAAGGGGGATGGCCTCAGGGTCTTTGCCATCTCTGGAATGCTCTTCCTCCTCCACACAGCTGCTTGGAAACCCTGCCTCCCTTCCCTTCAAGGATTGGTTCAGGTACCCTGTCCTACACCAGGCCTTTCTTAATCCCCTCTGTTTCCCCTCCCCCATTACTCTGTATATTCATTTGCTTTGTTTGTTTTTTTTATTGTTTCCTCTCAGTAAATAGAATGTGGGCAGTGACTATTACATGTCTGTCTTTTTACCCCCTGGTGCCTAGCAAAGTACCTGGTGTACTCAGAACATAGGAAATGCTTTTTGAAGTGGCCAGACCAGTTAGAAAGGTTTTTGTTGTTCTTCAGTCATGACTAACTCTTCATGACCCCATTTGGGGTTTTCTTGGCAAAGACACTGGAGTGATTTGCCATTTCCTTCTCCAGCTCATTTTACAGATGAGGAAACTGAGGCAAACAGGGTTAAGTAACTTGCCCAGGGTCACACAGCTAAAAAGTGTCTGAGGTCGGATTTGAACTCAGGAAGATGAGTCTTCCAGGCTCAGCATTCTATGCACTATGGCGCCACCTAGCTGCCCCAGTTAGGAAGGTCCTTCACACAGTAAGTCATCCAGGGGGAGGCCATGGTGGCTCCAGGCTCACATCCAGGATTACACAGACTTACTTAAAGGCAGAGCAGGACCTAGATCTGAAGCCTGTGGGTTGTTCAGGGACCTTTAATCCCATCCTATCTCTCCTCAGGTGGGTCCTTCTTTCCTTTCAGGAGCCTTAGGAATAAGCTACTTAATGGCCCCACCCCAAAAGCTGTCACCAAATGCCAGGGCCAGGACTCTGCTGAGGGTGCCACTCTTGGGTACCTGCTGAATACCAATTAGTCATGGAAGAGTTGGGCTGCCTCCTTCCAGGGAGGCATAGAACCATCTGTGAGGGGCTGGTGATCACAAAACATCAAAGGCATGTTTTCTCAGGCTTTCTGAGGAGGACAAACCAGTCTTGGGAGTTACGCAAAATATCTTTCATCCCTTCCCTTCTTTGGCCTGTTTCTCTCTTTACTTTCTTGCTACTACAGTGGAATATTGATTGGACTGACTTATTATATCCCATTGTTTCTAAGAAAATTTGGCTTTGAACAGCTCCAGATGGGCAGAGAGGAAGCAGACAGTGCCACTGCTGTCTGAATGGACCAGTATTTGATAGGGGTTATAAAGGAGGGTGCTACCAGGTCCAGAAAGAGGCCTATGACAGAGTAGTAGGACTCTGTGGTGCTTTTTCGAAGGTCCCAGAAACCGCGCCCCCTCCCCATTCCCAGACCCAGACAATCCTTTTGCATGAAATCAGAAACTCGAGCTGACTATTTATCTGAAATAGCATCGAATCAGACTGGTTCCTGAGTTCTTTCAGTTTGTACTAAACTGTGAAGTGTCACCAAGGAAGAAGGAAGTGGTCTGATTGGCAGGCACTCATTTTGTGGTTGTGGTTCTGACTTCTGTTTGGCTTTTGCTGTAGGTGTTTCTCTTGACTGGTTGAGTTCTACCTGGCTTCCCCTGTTTTTCCTGGCTCCGCCCTGTTTGTGTCTTGTGAGCCAAGCCTGGAGAGAACATTGGATATGATACAGTGGAAAGAGTACAGGATTTAAGTTTATAGGGCCTGGGTTCAAATCCCAGCTCTGTGATCCCAGGCAAGTCAATGACCCTCTCTGGGTCTCAGTTTCCTTGACTGTAAAATGAGGGATTGAAACAGATGACCTCTGAAGTCCCCTCTAGCTTTAACTTCATAATCCTAGGATTTGTTATGAGAAGACTTGGGTTTGGACCCTGTCTGCTGCTTACTGTATGACCTTGAATAGTCACTTGGCCAACCTAGGCTTCAGTCACCTCCTCTGTAAATAGAAGGTAATAACTTAGATCTTCTCTAAGGTCCCTTCCAACTCTAAATCCCATGAATTCAAATAGCCAGGTGAAATCCAGAGAGCCAACACATTAATCAAAGGATCTGGAGGCAGAAGACAGGGGTTTGAACTCTGTAGTTTCCATTGCTCAGTGACCTTGGGCAGAGTCTCTGCTCCTCTCTGGACCCCAGTCTCCTCATCTGTAAAATGCTGCCCCTTCCAGCTCTCATTTCTTGTAATCTTCCCTTGGTAGAGGGGGAGCATGGCTTCGTTTTCTCAGTGAAGTGGTTTCTCAAGAACTCAGTGTGAGAGTATATGCCCAGGAGCCAATGGGGCATCCAGGAATGAATTTAGAACTAAAATTAGTAAATCTGTGCCATGCCACTCACCAGCTATGTGACCCAGGGCAATCCTCTTAAGTTCTCAGAGCTTCTGGTTTTTTCTTCTGTAAAATGGGGATAAGTGAGAGGCCAATGTATTATATGGGATAGGATAACAGACTTGGAGTCAGGAAGAATGAGGGATGTCAGGAAGAATGAGGGAACCAGCTCAAACTGGCCGAGAGCCAATTGTTAAATTTTCGATGTGAGCTCTTACACCTCAAAAATTGGTCAATGCAGCAAATCAGGGCTTGGTTTATTGATTTGTTGATTTCTAGATTGAAGAAAGTGGTGGAGAAAATCTTAATGATGAAGATTAAACTTAAAAGTGTGCTGTGCATTTCCAGGGAGCTAGTTGTTAAAAATTTACTGCGAGACTTCTGGGCAGAAACCAGATTCAGATCCTGCCATTGTTGCTTACTGTGTGACTATGAAGAGGTAATTCAACTTCTCTGATCCTTAGACAACTGTCTAAGATGTAAATGAATGAATGAATGTTGCCTTGATGCAGGGAGTTCCTATACTGATTAAATCACAGATCTTTTTGTATTGATGTATTATAAATAGGAAAGATAATTCCTGCCCTATTCATTTCACCCTCTCCTTAGGAGAATCCAATAATAATAGCTCACAGTGATAGAGAACTTGGAACTTTGCAAAGTGTTTTATATGCATTATCTTATTTGATCTTCACATCAATGCTGTAAGCTGGGGGCTATTGTTATCCTTCTCTGGTCTGCTTGCCTGACCACAAGGCTTGGATGAGACGAGAGTCATCAACTCTATTCCTTCTGGTGAGATGGAGGACCACCAGGCCTTACCACACACCTTTCCACTGCCTCCTAAGGTCTTTCAGGACTCACCATCTGCCCCCCTCTACACCTTGATGAGTCTCGGCACTGGAACAGAAACTATAGAATGTTTTCTTTCTGTATCCCTAGCTTCCCACATGGTAGGCACCTGAAAAAATGCATTTTCATTCATTTTACTGATAAGGAAAAAGGAGCTCAGAAAGCCCAGTGTCACACAGCCAGTAAATGTCTAACATCGGCTCAAAAACAAGGTCTTCCTGACTCCAGAGTCCAGCACTCTAGCTGCTATAACATGCTGATCACAAATGCGACAGTGTCTATAAAAGTTCTGAGCACCGTACCCAACCAGTATTGTTTCCTGGGGACAAAAATGAGGGCCCTCTCTGGATCTTGATGCTGCTGTAGAAAGGACTTCCCATCTCCATGAAAGGCTGATGTGGGGTCCCCTCCCTAAGCTGTGGTAATCATGAGCATGGGATAGAGCAGACCCCTCCAAGGAGACAGTGGGTAACGGAGTGGGAGTACTTCTGTACTCCCAGAATTTTTCTCTGTGTTCAGAACAGAAGAGCTTAACTGATGAAGAAATTCAAAAGGCAGCCTGGAAAAGAAAACCCCACCAGAGAAAGACCCCAGTTAAACAGTGAGTTTGTCTAGGCTACCAGCCCTGATTCTTATGAGCAACTCCCACCTTCCTCTCCTCCGGGAGAGATTATCCCATCTACAGTTAATGACAGCAAATGGACTGCCATTCCAAACACACAGGAAAGACTTTTAACTTAAAACGTTGCTACGTACATTTCAGAAAACCTCCCTTGGCTAAGCAAGGGAAAGAACATGTGCATAAATGGAAGCTTCCCTTGGTCACACCATGGGAAGACAGCCAGTCACTCCTTGTCAACCAAGCTCCAGGGAGTTTTCGCTCATGGTGGACTATCCTCTGGGATTTCTTGGCTTCTCCATGTCAAAGCCATCTATAACAACCGTTGAGCTATGAGTCGCATGTGTTTCTGTAAGAGTTGGTACTATAGTATCTAACCTCAGATACAGATTGGCTGAAGATTGGGGGTGTTGAACATGAAGAGGAAACTTAAGGGAGACATGATAGCTGTCTTCAAGTATTTGAAGGGCTGTCTTGTGGAAAAATGATTTACCTTGCTCTGCTTGTCCTCAAAGGGCTGAAGTAGAAGGAGTGGGTAGAAGTTGCCAAGTGGCAGATTTGGATTAGGGTAAAAGAAAAACTTCCTAAGAGTTAATGCTGTGCAAAAATGGAAGGGGCTGTTACGAGAGGCAGTGGACTCCCCATCCCTGAACTTCTTTAAAAGGGAGACAGATGAACACTTGTCCCAGATATTGTGGAGGGGATTCCTGTTCAGGTATGGGCTGGGCTGACTGATCTCAGAGTTTGCTTACAGCTTGGAAATCCTATGATTCTGTGATACTGGCTCAGAGATCAGATTAAAGAGATGTTCTCTAATAGGAGAATCATCAAATATAGATATACTCCACATAATATAACACTGGAAATGCTGATGTTATTTATTTCATGAAAGCACACTATTTGGCAAAAAGATGTTACAGGGAGTATTCTTTGGTAGCAATGTTAGAAATGGGTGATTGACTAAAACAATGTTATGGTGGAATTTTGCAACTTTATAATGAGATTTGCCCATAATGTATTAACTATGCTATTTTGAAAAGAAAAGAAATTACTAGAGACAATTTTATACAGAGTATATTTGATTTGTTCCCCACATAAATCACTTCGAGTAGCTTTCCTCCAAAGGTCTCTCTAATTCCACACTCCTTCGATTCTTTGGGTTCCATCTGATAGAGGGCCTTAATTAAGTGATGATCTGCCTTTTTTCTATAAGATTATGCTGAGCTTTGCTGCATATATTATCCTTGGGTGCAAGCTATTTTCTTTTATTTTTTTTTAAATTTTATATTCTAGCTTTTCCTTTCATTTCTTGTTATTTATGAGTAGTCCTGGGTAATTTGGATTGGAGTTCCTTGGCATGTGAACTGTTTCTTGAAGTTTCTTGAATTAAGAAGTTCTGGAGCGTGGTGGTCTCATTTCTGAGTGACTTAGATTCAGATCCCTCTCTCTTGGCATCCTATGGATTCTATCAAGCTATACGTTATCCTCTAGTTTTAGTATTTCTGGGCAATGTCCTTTTATGGCTTACTAAAACATGATATGATTTTTTTTCTGAAAGCTCACTAATTCTTAGATTATCTTGTTGAGTTCTGACTTTCAAGTGTTTGTTCTTAGCTTATAGAGACCTCATATGTTTTGCTGTCTTTTGTCTTTCCTCTAAAATTTCTTGTATCACTTCATTTTAGCTTTATTTCCTTAAACTACTTTATTGATATGTCTGCTACTTTGTTAAAATTTTCTACCTTTCATTCTAGATCACTGATTTTCTTTTGTGTTTTTCTTTAAGAGCTCTAATTTTTATCCTTATCTTTCTCCATTTGTTAAATAGGATTTTCAAACGTCCTAGGGGTTCTTACGACTGATCTATTCTCTTTTCTGGGATTATAGTTGTAGTTATTGTAGAATTAATCCCTTCATCTAGAGATTTTGCTCTTCCATTTTCTTTTCACACATTATGCCTTCAATATATCAGGAGTTTTTTTTTCTTTTTTTCTTTACTCATTTCTTCAGTCTCAGATGATTTTTCTGTGGTGATTTCCTTCGTGTGGATTTCTATACTTTCTCCCTCATTATTTTTTGTTCTTTTATTTTATTTGGCACATTTCTTGCTATTTTGAGATGATGAAAGGGATCCAAGCTTAGATATAACCTCTAAAGGGGCCATCTTTCTAGAAATTCCGTGTTAATCTGTTTTGGTTGGTCTGTAGGTAGGCACAGGAAGGAAAAAACCCAACAACTCAGAAAATGAGTCTTTTTTTTCCTTCTTTTTGTGGCTGTCCACCTCAGTTAGAATAAGTTATCTCTGATACCTTTGAAGAGATAGCCTCCCCTTTTCCAAACTTGCATCATATTGGAGTTACAGACTTCTCTGAATCTTTGTGTGGTTTAACCTCATTGTAATGGTTTCAAGAATCTCCTTTAATTCTTCTTTAGTTAGAGTTTTTATCTAGGTTCCCAGAACTCACAGTGTTTGTGCTGCATTTCCTGACTGTGTTTCTATCTAGATGCTGGGTATTGGAGTAGCATTTTAGGAATTAAAAATATGTAACATGGAATGGTGCAGTCATAAAGAGCAGGGAGGATGGCTCCTCTACAAATCTCCTGATTTGTTTCAAGAATTTTTCTGGCCTGTCTCTGCTCCCTTACAGCTAAAGCCTTGCAGACTTCAGTTTGGGGGGAAGGAGGTGGAGAAATCACAAGGTCTGCTTTTTTCTTCTATCCAGATTAAAAAAAAGGGATACATTTTTCTCTGTCTCTGTCTGTCTGTCTCTGTTTTTGTCTGTCTTTCTCTGTGTCTCTTTGTCTTTCTATCTCTCTCTCTCCATCTGTCTTTACATAGCTTTCTACCTGTCTCTATGCCTGTGTGTATCTGTATGTGTCTCTGTGGCTGTCTCTCTGTCTCTGTCTCTCTCTTCACAGAGGAAAAAGAAATAGCAAAATGACTTACGTCAACTCAGTCTTAGTTACCAAGACAACCTTTTTTTTCTGCCTCTGTAAGAAAAGAAAGCAGAGACAAAGTGTGAAGGTGCTCCCCGAACCTTGTTACAAACCATTTGAGGAATTTCTAAGTCACCCAAGCTCTTCATTCTTCACCAAGGGTCTGTCCAGACTCAGGAAAGTCTGATTGATAAGGGGAGAAATGTGTGTGCACACATGCGTGCACATCTCAGCACCTTCACAATAGGTCTCCAGCTTTAATCTGAAAGAGTCAAGCTCTAAGCAGTTATTTGCATTTGTCTAGGCTCTTGGTGGTAAGATAATGAAGGTACGAACAAGGTAAGGGTGTAATAAACATTTAATGCCTCCTATTTTCAAAACATTGTGCCTGGGACTGGACCTATGGTTTCTTTGATATAGGGAACTCACCCATTAAGAAACTCCTACCAAAGTAGATTGCACCTTCATGGCAATTTATGGTCTTAAGGAATTGCCCAGAGCAGAGAGTTTAAGTGACTTGTCCAAAATCACACAGTCAGTATCTGTCAGACAGGACTTGAGCCCAGGTTCCATAGCATTCTGTGCTGGGCATGTAAAGACAAACCACTCCCCCGCCTTGCCATACTAATTAAACTAGCAAAGGATTACTTTATAGAGCTAAAAAAAAAAATAATAACGAAATTCATTTGGAGAAATAAAAGGTCAAGAATCTCAAGTGAAATAATGAAAAGGGAAAGGGCTTCCCAGTACCAAATCTCAAACTATACTATGAAGCAATAATCATGAAAAATGATTTGGAATGATTAAGAAATAGAGATATTCATGGATAACTGGAACAGACCAGGTATACAACAAAGAGGAGCAAATGAACACACTATTTTTTCTGTCTTCACTGTCTTCATACAACACAGTATTTCTATGGTATGCTATAGGTTACTACTGTGTCCTGGTGTTTGGTAAGCCCAATTAATTATTAGAATTCATTATGGGACAAAAACTGCTGGGAAAACTTGAAAGCAATCTGTCAGAAACCAAATAGAAACCAACATCTCATATCATCTACAAAGATAAACTCCTAATGGATACATGACAGACATAAATAAGATGACATTATAAACAAATTAGAGGAGCAAGGAAGGAATCACCTTTCAGATCTATGGATAGGGAAAGAGTTCATAACCAAATAAGTGACAGAGAGAATCACAAAAGGTTGATTATATAAAATTTAAAAAGGTTTGTACAAACAAAACCAATGCAGCTAAAGTTAAAAGGAAAGCAGATTTTGTGGCAAGTTTCTCTAATAAGAGCCTTATTTCCAACATAGATAAGGAACTGATACAAATTTATAAGAATAAAAGCCTTACTCCAATTGATAAATGGTCAAAGGATACAACAGGCAGTTTTCTAAGGAAGAAATACAAACTATCAATAGCCATATGAAAAAATGTTCTAAATCACTAATACTTAGAAATGCAAATTAAAGCAACTTTAAGGTTCCACCCAATGGCATGCTGGTAAATCTTTAACAACCAACTTTTGGGGGAGAGGGGAGAAAATGTATGCATGACACATTTTTAAATTTAATCTGTATTATTTACATTTTTTGCTTCACTTTCTTAAGTTTAGACAATCAACACAATAATAAATCAAACCCTGATTTGTAGAGTTTGCTGATTTCCAAGTTGTAAAAGCTCATACTAAAATTTTAACCCTGGTTCCACCTTGTAGCCATCAGATTGGCAAAGTTGGCAAAAGAAAATGACAAATTTTGGAGGGACTGTGGGAAAACAGACACATTAATACACTGTTAGTAGAGCTATGAAATAGTCCAGCCGTTGTGGAAATAGTTTGGATCTATGCTCAAAAAAATCACTAAACTGAGCATATCCTTTGACCCAGCTATAACACTACTAAGCCTATGCCCATAAAGGGATTGAAGAAAGAGTGAAAGGACCAATATGCACAGAAGTATTTATAGCAGCTCTTTTTTTGTGGTGGCAAGGAGCTAGAAAGTAGGGAGTTGTCCATTCCTTGGGGAATTGCTGAACAAATTATGGTTTATCAATGTAATGGGATACTATTAAGCATAAGTAATGATGAAGGAGATGTTTTTGGTGAAATTTGGGAAGACTTGTATGACTGATGCAGATTGAAGTGAACTAGGAGAACGATTTATACATTAGCAATTCATTGTAAGGACAAATAAAACTAAAAGGTTTAAGAACTGTGATTAAAACAGTGACCAACACAATTCTAAACAGTCAATGATGAAGCCTGTCACACCTCCTGATAGTGAAGTGAGGGACTCAGGGTATAGAATGAGACATATTTTTTGGGCATGGCCAGTGTAGGATTTTCTTTTTCCTTCACTACACATAATTGTCACAAAGGTTATGTTTTTCTTTTTTTCTTTTCAAAACAGATAGGAGAGGCAGGAAGGAGACAAAATACATTTTTTGTTAATTGAAAAGCAAAATAAAACTTGAAAATAAAACATAAAATACATCTATCCTATATTCTCTTTCCTCAGGACCTTCCTCTGGATTTCCAAGATGAAATTAATTAACTAATGGTACCAATGGGCTAATTTGTTGCCTTTTCCAAACAACAGGCTTACATTGGGGTCTTCTGAATATACTATACTTAAATCCAAAGATAACACTCTAAAAATGGAAATTTTAGATGCCAGGTAAGCTAGTCAGTCTTTTTGTGGCAATCATATCTGAGCTCATAAGTGGCTAACTGTAAGGTCTTTCTAACAACTGATCCTTGGGCCATCAATTAAAACCAGTTACTGAGTCCTTGTTATGGGCAGGGCCCTGTGCTAGGCACTGGAGACATAAAGAACAAGATATGGACCCTGCCCTGAAATAGAATGTAAGCTCCTTGAGGGCAATGACTGTTTCATTTTTTTCTTCTCTACACCATCTCTTCTCTGGTCACCTCCTCCACTGTCACCTCAATAGCCATCAACCAAATGCTACCAGCATGTCCTTTCCTTACCACCCTATCGCCCTCTAGTTATAGACGTGGGAAACATGATTAAATCGACTTTTCCATTGTTCCTGGACCATGTGTCATTCTCCTCCCCAGTGGCCTTTCATACCATCTAAGTGTGATGGGAGGACTAGCAAAAGAGGCCAGGTCCTGAGAGCATGCACAGTGTGTTTTGCCTAGTACCAGCCTATGTAGAGATTTGGTGAACCAACTTCTGCAAATGTGTGATGGAGAAGTCTTTTCTCTTCTCTTTCAGAACATTCCCTTCCCCTCCATCATGTAAATATTCTCTATCATACATTTCCAGAAGCAAAGGGCTGGGTCCCCATTGGTCAGTCTCCTCCATTAAACCTGTCATTTTATCAAATCAGCTCTGCCATAGTTCCCGGAAGAGGGGTATCAATCTACTCCCCCGTGTCCTTCACAGTCTTGTAACTTTCCTGACCAAAGTGTCCCTCCCTGATTACCACTGTCCTATAAGTGTGGTTTTCTTCATTTGAATATAAGTTTCTTGAGGTCAGGGACTGTCTTTGCTTTGGTATTTGTATCCCTAGAGCTTAGTACAATGCTTTGAACATAGTAAACACTGAATAAATATTTTTTCATTAATTCATTTTTTCTTTTTGTCTCCAGCAGCTAGCCCAGGGTCTAATATTTATGTAGCCTATATAATCATTGAGGATTTTTATCCCAACTCCTGCTTGCACTGATGAGTCAGGTCCCCCTGAACAAGGCTATATCTGTTACCCTTTCCACCCCAACTCAGGGATCTAGAGGTACCCCTGAGGGCTTGTAGAGTTCTCTAATGCTATTGACTTGAGCCCCTATTCTGATGTATCAATATACCCATATCAATTGCCAATTACAGGTAGCTTCTCCCTTATATCAATAATCTCTGTGTGTAACATCCCAATTTCATTGAAACAATTAACACTAATTGGGTTTCATAAAGGGATAGAACAAGAAGAAGGAAAATAAAAGCATTCCCATTACCAAACTCTCCTCTCCACCACTCAAGTTCCTGGGGAGAGCAGGCTCAGATTTAAAGCATCCGTTATAAGCATACACCCCAAATTAGGAAATGACAAACCATTCCAGTATCTTTGCCAAGAAAACCCCAAAATGGGTCACACAGATTAGGATATGACTGAAAACAACTAAACAACAACAATACCAAATTTGTTTCTGAATTTGGTTTAGCCAATGGACAAAATTGCTTCAGAAAATAAGATGCAAAGTTCAATTCTCTGCTGGGCCATGTCCCACAGGTCATCTCTTCAAGACTTCAGTGGTACTTTCCCCAGACCTCTGGTACTCCAATCTTTGGAATAGTTTAACTTACATTTCTGTAGTGCTTTAAGTCTATATAAACGAAATTGAACCTTGCAAGGTCACAACCTAGTATATTCCCTCTCCAATACTCCTTTACCAAAGAGTGGGAAAGAATAGAGCCGACAGAAACAAAAGAAACAGCAGAACCATAGAGCAGGGACCTGGGTGGTGAGATAAAGGATCAAGGCTTCTCTCTCTCCCCCACCTAGAGGCTTACAGCATTCTCTTCCTCCACATTCAGCACAGCCAGGAAACATAGGAAAGGGAAGATTTGGCAGGCTAGTGACTTTTGAATGCACATCCCATTCTGACTCAGTGGCCCATTAAGTTGTTTCTTCACCACATAGTTAGCAGATTGAAAATAGTCCTAAAACAATTATAAATTCTTTCAAATAGATAGCCAGGTCCCTTCAGTCCATATCATCAGGGACTTCCAGAAGCAGGCTCACCAAATGCACATGTTTCTGAATGAAGAAGTCATTTTGACTATCATAAATACCCAAATTAACTATAAAGGATTTATGAAGAAAGACACTATCTGCATCCAGAGAAAGAACTGATAAATAGAAGTATGTATAGAATAATTTTACAAAAATATGTGTATACATATATATATACATATACATACACACATACACACATATTTGTGTCTAATGGTAGCCGTCAGAGGGGAGGGAAGGGAAGAAAAAAAGGGAAAAAAGAAATTTATATGATAACTTTATTATATATTTAAAAGGAATAGCAAGTTGTACATAATAGATTTGCCATTTCATGTACGATCTTCTTTTTATTATACTATGTTGTGGAAATGCTTGTTTTATTCCATAAATTAAAATTTTAATTAATAATAAGGAAAAATTTTAATAAAATAAAGAGATACTTGCAAACAAAAGAAAGAAAGAAAGAAAACAAGCATTGGTCAAGTACCATTATACTTGTTGCTGTTTAGGTATTTAGTCATGTCCAGTGTTTCATGACTCCGTAAAGCATAGCACACCGATGATGTCCATGGGGTTTTCTTGGCAAAGATAACTAAAGTGCTTTGCCATTTCGTTCTCCAGTAGATTAAGGCAAACAGAAGTTAAGTGACTTCCCCAGGGTCACACAGCTAGTAAGTTTCTGAGGGCAGATCTTCCTGAATCAGTCAGGTTCCCCTGAGCAAGGCTTTATCTCTTCCCCTCTCTACCCCCAGGTCTTCCTTCCAGGCCCAGTGTTCTATCCATTGAGCTACCTGGCTGCTTATGATACTTAGTAGACACTTAATACGTATTTTTGATAGATTGACTGATTGATAGTTGATATAATAATAACACCTAACATTTATATAGTGTTGTGAAGTTTATAAAGTGCTTTACATATCTCATTTGATCTTCATAACAACCCTAGGATGTAGGTGCTATTATTATCCCCATTTTTCAAAGGAGGAAACTGAGATTGAGAGAGGTTAAATAATTTACCCAAGGTCACATAGCTAGTAAGTGTCTAAAACAGGATTTGAGCTCAGGGTCTTTCTGACTCCAAATTCAGCACTCAACACACTGCGCCATCAATATAATTAAAGAACTGGACAAACACATGAAAAGATAACCAATAAGGTTGTGGAGATCTGGTAAGTGCCCAATGCACAATATAGACACCAAGTGCTAAAGGAACTCAGAGCAAAGGGAGCAAAACCCTTAGACCTCATATGGTATCTTGTCTGCCCCTTTTTAATGCCTTTATTTGTTATTGTTCAGTCATTTCAGTCGTGTCCAATTCCTTAGGGCCCCACTGGGGGCTTTCTTGGCAAAGACACTGTAATGGTTTGCCATTTCCTTCTCTAGCCCATTTTACAGATGAGGAAACTGAGGCAAGCAGGGTTAAGTGACTTGCCAGGGTCACACAGCTAGTAAGTGTCTAAGGCTGGATTTGAACTCGGGAAGAAGAGTCTTCCTGACTCCAGGCCTGGTACTTAATCCACTTCTGCAGCTAGCTGCCCAATGCACTTATTACAGACAGAATGGTTATTAAACCGCTAGGTGACACAGTGGATAGAGTACTGGACCTGGAGTCCAGAAAAACCTTGAGGTCAAATCCAGCCTCAGGCCCTTATAGCTGTGTGATCCTGAGCCAGTCACTTAACCTTAGCTTCCTCATCTGAAAGTGGGGATAATAATAGCACCTATTTCCCAGGATTGTTGTGAGGACCAAATGAGATAAGATGTGTAAATTGCTTTGCAAACCTTTTAAAGCTCTGCATAAATAGTAGCTGTTGTTATTATTCCTAACGACACCCCCCCCCCCCACCCACTGAAGCCCTGACTGAAGGCTGCATGAGGGTGGGGACTGTGATTTAAACTCCCCCAGGCCCAGCCAGGGTTCTTGCAAACTGGAGGAATTTAAGAAAAGGCTTGTTGAATGTCTGAATGAGTGAAGTAGGGTAGGGGGGTGGAACTTGAAGAATGGGCAGGGTTTAGATGAGAAGAGGAAGGAGGATGTTCTGCTGGAATTATCTTAAAAGATTCGAGAGTGGGAAGGCATAGGCGTTTGGGAGATGGGAAGGAGGGTAAAAGGCAAGGGAATTCAGGAAATAATTTAAGCAATTGATCTCCTTTGGTTTCTGGGCCGAGCCCCCTCGTCCCAGCAGCCCCGTCTGCCCAAGTGTTATCATGAGCCTCAGAGCTAGAAACAGGCTGAGAGCTTGTCTTAGCACCGGGGCCCGTGTCCAGGGAACGATCCCGTCTGGACTGCAAGGGTCTGGGGCCAGCCGGCCTCCTGTTGATCCTTGCAGCCTGGACCTCAGTCAGATCTTCCCTGGCCAGCCCACAGTGACCTGGTCTCGACCTGAGGCGATTAACTCCTCCCAGGGGAAGGGAAGTAATTCAGTCTCTGTGTTTACTTCTCCAGTGAGTGCTTCTGAATCTTTCATCTTGACTGCTGACTGTATCAAAATCCCTGTGGTAATTGGATCAGGTGCACTATTTTCCATGAAGATATTAAATCAGCCCTTCTGCTGGAGTCCAGAACGATGCATTTCAGAATATAAAGACTCAGTAGATCACATTACCCAAGGTATTTTTCCTCCTTAAAACTTCTCCCCCATCCTCTTCTTAATCACAACTGCTTTCTATTTGTTGCCAAATAAATTGGGTCGGCTTTCCCTCTTATTAGCCAAAGGAGAAGAGAGAGAGAGACAGGGAGAGGGAGACATGGGACAGGGGGGTGGGGGGGAGGCAGACAGAGAGAGAGAGAGAGAGAAACAGAGACAGAGGAGAAACATACAGAGATGGAGAGAGAAAGGGAGAAACAGAGAGACACAGAGAGAAAAACAGACACAGAAACAGAGTCAGAGAAAGGGAGAAACAGAGAGACACACAGAGACAAAAAACAGACAGAAACAGAGACACAGAGAGAAAAACAGAGAAACAGAAAGAGAGATAGAGAGAGAGAGAAAGGGACACACACACACACACGGACATGATGTGAGGGAGAGGAAGAGAGAGAAAGAAGGGAAGAAATATGACATGTAACAAATTAGGAAAGAAATCCAGAGGTATGGAGTGATTAGTCCAGTGTTACATAGGTATTAAGGGAGAAGGCCAAATTTTGGGCCAAAGTCAGCTATCCCATGCAAGTTCTCTTAGAGAAGAGGAACTAGAAATGGAGGTGGCAGGGGGGTGCGGAAACTATGGACAACACATCTAGGGTCTGAGAACAGAATTACCTTTCTGTGGAAAAGCTGAGATGAGACTCATTAGGGAGACATAGGCAGTCACAAAGACATGGAGGGAAGCCCTCATATCAAGAGCCTTCATCTCTGTGAAGGGATGGGAGGGGGGTATTTCAAAGGGCACCCCACTGGTTCAGTAGTGGCACAGCTGGGTACAATGCCTCCCACGTACTGTGACCACTTGGATTCCACAGCTGCTTGGAAGTAGGAAACAGCCTTGGCCCCTTCTGTTCTCAACATGCCAGCTTTTAAACTTTGGGACAAGAGCCAAAACTCTGGTTGCATTGTGGTCCAAGGCCTCTTTGTTGGTAAAAGATCATGTGTGCATCTGATTTCCACCAAAGGACAGGCTTGGGTGGAATGCCACCTAAAGAGGGTATGAGAAGTGAGGAAATAGATGTAAGAGATTTTGTGGAGTTACAGTTTGCAAGATCTGACAACTGCTTGGCTATGTAAGGTGAGGGAGAATGAGGAGTTGAGCATGAACCAAGGTTCTGAATTTGGGACCCTGGATGACAGAAATAGGGAAGCTTATAAATAGGGAAGTGTTGGTTTGAGGGAGGAAGATAATGAGTTCTGTTTTGAACATGTTTAGGATGAGTTGGCAGGGGATGAAAGACAATGGGTCTAGGAAGGGATTGGCAGGTTCACATTTAGCTTGGATGGATGCCTCTGTGTCTGTGGCCATTGAGAAGACCAACTAATAGTCTCAGGTGGGCCATGCCCAAGTCCACTAGCTTTTTTGGGCATTCAGTATGGCAGAGGAGCCAGGGATTGGATGGCCTAGGAAAGCTTCTGTTGTTCTTTTGTAAGAATCACACCAGTGCCTTTTAAATAAGACAACACCACCCTAGTATCCTCCTTAAGCAGAACCAAGCCTGCCACCTCTATGCCCCCACCTCCACCTTCTTAATTGTTGGATCCTTGCACAGTGGGTCAAATCAGACTAACTAGACTTTAAAACCCTTCCTACTTTATCTTTCTGTGGCCCAACATTCTATTAGGGTCCTGTAGCCTCTGACCCAGAGTTCCCAAGGGAATAGGGGATAAGTCAGATATCTTCAATGACACAGCTGTTCCAGACCCTGTGATCCAGAATAATCACTGGCAACCCCTTCCCAGAGACAGATGTAATGCAAGGGGACAACAAGCACAGACATGCAGAGAAAATCACCCAGAAATGCCAGACACCCCCCCGCCCCAGTTCTGCTACAGAGATGGCTCATCTGTCTCGCTCACTCTTTCTCTCTTCCAAGGCAAGTAGCAGTAAGATGGGGTAGCCTAGAACACCAGACAAGAGGTTCAGGCTCCTTTTCCTTTTATCTACTGCCTCCAGGCAACCTCATTACTGGAGAGAGGCTGGTGCCCTCATTAGGACTACTGAAGCATTATTGTCCTGTAGCTTCCACAGCTCAGTTGGGCCGGCTTCCTGGTTGTGCTCATATGGTCTGTATTCTAGGGTCCTTTTCAACTCAAGGATTCTAAGGAAATGACCTGTTTTCTTTCATGTAGCCAGGGAACTGGAGGTCCAGAATACACTGCCTATGGCCTAGAACCTAGCTCTAGAACCTCACCTTCTGGAGTTGGGACCCAGTTTCTCTGTTCTTCTCCTCTCCCCAGTTTTGTGAGTAGTAAAGATGATTAAGTGCTAGGGGAGTCCAGAGGAGGGATAGATTGGGTGGAATCATGGAGCCTCAAGAGGGCCCCAGCTTGATTTTAGTCATACCCAGCTCATTTATTTATCCTCTGCAGCATCATGTTTACAGCCCTGGCAGAGGTGGGGGGACTGAAGGCAATTGAATAGGGGACCAGCTTACTTATTATAACTTCATAACGGGCAGTGGCAATTCAGGAGGTGCTGATATTTATGGAATAAATACAGTGCGATTTATGGCCATATCTCTCTCTCTCTGATGCCCCATCTGATATGCAATTCAATTTCTTTTATTGTCTTTGGGCTTTTGCCATCATAGAGAATACATAAATAAATAAATATATGGGCAAATCAGAGCCAGCAGGCTAGGCCGGCCGCTGCCAGTGCGGTGCCTCAGATCCCATATTAGGCTAATCTATCATGGCTTATGAACACAATGTTTGTCACTGGGTTGAGATAGAAAGCGGGAGCTCCGACCACTTGTGGTTATTTAATGCCCCCCATGGCAGGCCAAGCTGGTGTTCCGGCTGCTGCCCTCGGGCCACATTTGAGGTTGGGTCATTGCATCCTGTCTCCCCTCCCTTCCTCCAAGTCGAGTCCCCTCCCCCCACCCAGCTGCTCAATTTACTTGCCCCAGCACCCACAAGGGAAGCTTCCTGTCCCCTGAAACCAACTTACATCCCCTGTCATTCAACTTTTTCCAAAACTGCTTGGATGAATGGCATCTGTCCAGGACATGGTCTTCCCAGGCATGTATTTCTGTCTCTGCTCAAGGCTAAACAACCAGAGAACGAATATTCCATCTCCCCTCAAACCCCGCCCCCCAATCGGACTTGTCATGTGTTCCCCAAGAACAGTAGAGTTGGAGAGAAGGGGTCACTTGGCCTGTGGAGGAGGGAGCCATGTCTGAGAAGGAAAAATAGGGCACCGGTCCATGTTGAGAGAGATGCATGATCCCCTATGGGGATTTACTCCCCAAGACTAACTCCCTTTCCCAACCCCTCCCATCTTTTCCTGCATGGGTCTAATACCATCCTCCTTCAGCTCTCTGTTCAATCTCCCACCAGGTAATCCTATCAGCTAAGATTTGGACTCCAATTTACTCTCTTGTCTCATTGTCAGGATTGCTCAGTCAGCAGACAATAATAGAGTCAGGGAAGCCCCCTCCCACCCTAAGCTGTGTCTGAGGAAGGCACACCTCAAGGAGATCCTCCTATTAGCCCCCATGGTATAACAAGCTGGATGAAGCTTTGAATAGAGGTGGGGTGGGTAGAGAGGAGGAGGTGCAATCAGGAAATCCCTCTTGGAAACAATGAATCTAGACTGGTCCCTGGCCACAGCAGTCCAGCGCCTTTGTACATTTCCTCCATGGCTGGTCCTACTAGGAGACTGAACAAAGAGCTAACTGATCTTCAGGTACATTGAAAAAAGACAAAAGAACTCCACAGTCACTAGGTGTTGTTACTATTTTTGCTATTATTTGCAAACAGCATTGCATTCTATAAAGTTGTATCACTTCCCCCCCAGTTTTATTCATAGAAAAAGGCAAAGGTCAAAGAAGATGCTTCCCCAGCCTAAGTCCTGTTTTCAGGCCTGGGTTTTCAAGCTCAGAGTAAAGACTGAGAGCTGTGGGGAACCAAGGCTGCTTCCCCAACTCACTGGGCTCCTACGGATCCATGGTGGCAGTGATCACGGCACTAGGGGGCGTTATCTTCTAACTTTACGATGAACAGAATGGATTCCATAGAGCCTCTGCCTCCCTCATACAGCACTGGCTGGTAACTAAGAAAGATTTTGTTGTGTTGTTGAGTCACTGCAGTCATGTCTGACTCTCCCTGACCTGACCTGGGGGTTTTCTTGGCAAAGATACTGGAGTGGTTTGCCATTTCCTTCTCCAGCTCATTTTACAGATGAGGAAACGAGGCAAACAGGGTTAAGTGACTTGCCCAGGGTCACCCAGCTAGGAAGTATCTGAAGCTGGATTTGAACTCAGGTCCTCCTGACTCCTGGGCTGGCACCCTGTCCACTGAGCCACCTAGGAGCCCCCTAAGGGAGAACAGTAGGTCTTAATTAGAAAGCTCTAGTCAGGATCCTGCTAGTCAACACTCCTGCTCCTACTCATAACTCCTAGGGTGATAAAAGTGAAAGAAGGAGCAATGGATTTGGAATGAGAGGATCTGGGTTTGAATCCTGACTCTGCCACTTAACAATCTATGTGACTTTGGGAAAGTCCTTTACTTTGTTGGGTCTCAAGTTTCCAGAAGATGAATGGGTTGGACCAGATGAAGTCCCTTCTAGTTTTAAATCCCTGGACCTACGTCATACCTTTAAATAGCCCTGCATGGTCTCCCAAATGCTTTCCTCCCAACAATACTCTGAGGTCAGTGATAGAAGTATTCATTTCTGAATTTACTCATGACTTTCCCTATGTCTGGAATGTCCTACCTCCCACTCTTCTTCCATGAAACAAAGAAAAACAGTTACATAAAAGCGTCTGACCCCGTTACCTTATCGGCATATACAACATTCCGCATTTCCAGGGCCCACCTCTCAGGGAGGGTATTCCATGCTGTTCTCTGAGAGCAAGATTAATCATGATGAGTATGTGGACTTGAGGATTTTTTAAAATGCTTTTTTGGGTTTGTTTATATTCTGGTAATCACTGTGTATGTTGCTATCCTATTTTTTTTAATTTCTCTTTGCATCAATTAACCTTCCTGAAACTCAGTTTCCTTATCTGTCATATGAGACAGTTGGACTAGATAGGCCCTGAGGTAGAAGGGAGGGAATAAAAATTTATTAAACATTTACTACATGACAAGTGTGTTACAATTGTTATCTCGTTTGAGCTTTACAATCCTAGGAGATAGATGCTATTATTATCCCCATTTTATAGTTAAAGAAACTGAGGCAGACAGAGGTTAAGTGACTTGCCCAAGTTTACACAGCTAGTAAGTATCTAAGGCTAGATTTGAACTTGTTTTCCTAACTCCAAACCCTGCAGTCTATACATTAGTCATCTGAGGTCCCTTCCAACTTTTGATCTCTTTGATCCTGTGATCTCAGTTAGGCTTGCCCAGATTTCTCCAAATTATTCATATTCTCTGTTTTAATAGTATAATAATACTGTATTACATTCATATACCACAATTTTTGTCGGCCAGTCTTCTCAATTGATTGGCACCTATTTGGTTTCCAGTTTTTTGCTACCACAAAAGTGCTGCCATTAATATTTTCTAACCTACTTTTAAAGCTCAATTCAACTGCCATCTCCTCCAAAAAAGTTTTCACTGATTCTCCCACTGTTAAGGCTCTTCCCCCTCAGACCTCATATAGCACTTTTCTGATGCAGTTATATAATGTTGCACATTTTAGGGAGTTGTATTCATCTGTTTTATCTCCCTACTAGACAATAAGCTCTGGATGGGCAGGGACCATGTCTCTTCTCAATATTGTTTTTACCCCAATGCCCTGCATGGTGTTTTGCACATAGTCGGTTCATAAGGATAGGACTTAGAGATGGAAAAGGCCCTCAGACGTCATCTAAGTATACATGCTTATTGAGTTGAGTCAATGTCCATTTTACATGTAAAGAAAATGAGACTCAGAAAAGGAATCTTGATAAACTTTTTTGGCCGGTATAAGTCAAAATGGTGACCATGGCACTGCTCTGTTATAGAAATCCCTAGTCTTGAGGCTAGGAGTCAGAGTGGACAGCCTCTGGGGCCCAGATTCAAGATGGAACCAAGCTAGAGAGGATGTGAGCCATGAAAAGACCAACCTTCCCTCCCCATCCCTTTCCAGATGGTCTTGGCTTTAATTCTGGACCTCTCTGGCAAACTGAATAAACAGAGATGGTCTCTATCCCATGTCCATTTGGAACAGGACCGTGAGGACCCAGGCATTACACCTCGGGCTTAGACACAGCTGGGTATTTGACCAGCACATTGATTGGTGCTACAACTAAAACCTTGCATCCACAGGTAACGTGCTGGGCATTGCCTCTCTCCAGCTATGCCAGTCTAACCATTTAATGTATTATGTGGTAATGAGCCCTTGGCTTAATGAGCAATAGCCCAAGTGGAATTGTCTCTTGAATCAAATTAAGATTCCTAATCATGAGTTTCAAGGAGCTCCACCAATTAACCTAGCTACCTTCAGTTCTCATTTCTCATCACATTTCTCACTACAGCCAGGCAATCCTGCTTACCAATCATCTGAATATGACTATGATTCTATGCATATGACAATGATCAGCATAGAAGCTTGACCTCTTAGAGAGTTCAGAGTTGAACAACGGAACTATAGAAAAAGGTGAGAATAGGACCTTAGAACACTGAATGTCAAAGCTGGAAGGGGCCCTAGAACACAGACTGTCAGAGCTGGGAGGGGCCCTAGAACACAGACTGTCAGAGCTGGGAGGGGCCCTAGAACACAGACTGTCAGAGCTGGGAGGGGCCTTAAACCACAGACCTGTAGAGTCAAAAGGCAGCTCAAAAATCACCTATTCCAACCTCCTCATTTTACAGAGAAGGACTTGGAGTCTCAGAGAAACAAGAGAGACTTGCTTGAGATCACCTAGTGAGTTTTAAGTAGCAGAGCCAGGATTAGAATCTAGGCCTCTAAGCCCCACCCCCACTCCCACCTCCCAGTCCAAGAATCTATAACTGAGACCACCACTGCTACTGTGTCTCCTGCCTCTTTTTTACACCCTGTTATGGTCACCCCATTTCCTCTAACACTCTTTAAAAACTATTTGGCTTGTAGAGCCAAGATGGCAGATTTGAGGCAGCAGCCCAGATGAATTCTCTCAACATTCCCCTCCAAACAACTTTAAACTAGTACCTCAAATTAAATTTTGGAGTGGTAGAGTCAACAAATGGTCAGGTTGAGACATTTTTTTCAGCCTAAGAAAACTCAGAAGGTCTGCTGGAGAGGTCTGTGACACCTGGATGGAAGCCTATCCAGAGTGCACTTGTGCACACGTGCGCACACACACACACACACACACACACACACAAAGTGGAGGCAGCAGCAGTTTACCAGAGATGGTAAAGAGATCAGACAACTGGTCAGAAAGAGATTACAGGGAATCAGGAAAGCTGATTCAAGGAGCAGCTAGGTGGTGCAGTGGATAGAGCACCAGTCCTGAAGTCAGGAGGACCTGAGTTCAAATCTGGCCTCAGACCAAACACTTGACACTAGCTGTGTGACCCTGGGCAAGTCACTTAACCCCAATTGCCCCAAAAAAAAAACAACTGATTCAAATCCCACTTCTGATATACATCAGCAGGGTCAATTCAGCAGAATAGCCAAATGGAAAAAGAGGTATAAAAGCTCAATGAAGAAAATAATTCCTTAAAAATTAGAATTGGGCAAGTGAAAGCTAATGACTCCTTGACACATCAAGAAACAATAAAACAAAATCAAAAGAATTAAAAAAAAATAAAAGAAAGTGTGAAATAGCTCATTGGAAAAACAACTGATCCAGAAAATAGATCAAGGAGAGACAATTTAAGAATTATTAGACTACAGAGAGCTATGATAAAAAAAAGAGCCTAGACATCATATTTCAAAAAATTATAAAAGAAAACTGTTCTTATGTCTTAGATCCAGAGGGTGAAATAGAAATAGAAAAAAATCTACTAATCACTCCTGAAAGAGAACCCCAAATGAAAACTTGCAGGAATATTATAGTCAAATTCCAGAACTCCCAGATCAAAGAGAAAATATTGTAAACAGCTAGAAAGAAACAATTCAAATATTGTGGAGATATAGTCAGGGTCACACAAGACTGAACAACTTCCACATTAGAGGAATGCAGGGCTTGAAATATATTCTGGAAGGCAATGGAGCTAGGATTACAACCAAGATTAAACTACCTAGCAAAACTGAGTATAATCCTTCAGGGGGGAAAATGGATATTTAATGAAATAGAGGACTTTCAAGCACTCCTGATGAAAAGACCAGAGTTGAATAGAAAATTTGACCTTCAAATATAAGACTCAAGAAAAATATAAAAAGGTAAACATGAAAGAGAAATCATAAAGGACTCAATAAGGGTGAATTGTTTATATTCCTATATAGGAAGATGATTCACATAACTCCTAAGAATTTTATCATTATTAGGGCAATTGAAAAGGAGCTTACATACACAGAAGACATGGGTGTGAGTCAATTATGTCAGAATAATCTCCAAAAAAAAAAACCCAAATTAACAAAGGGTGAAAAAAGGGATGCACTGAGAGAAGGGAGAAAGGAGAAGTAAAATGGGAACGTTTTCTCACATAAAAGAGGCATGAAAACAAGAGCTTTTATGGTAGAGGAGAAAATGGGGGTGGTGGTGGAGGGCAGTGCTTGAACTTCACTCTCATCAGAATTGGTTCAAAGATGGAAGAATAGAAATCTGTGTATAGAAATCTACCTTATCAAATAGGAAATAGGAGGGGATGGGAAAAAGAGAAAGGGGGAGGGAGTGATAAAGGAAAGGGCAGTGTTTAGAAGCAAAATAGACTTTTGTGGAGAGACAGGGAAAAAATAGAGTAAAAAGAGTAAATAGAAGAAAATGGGATGGAGGGAAATATAGGCAATCATAACTGACTATGAATGGGATGAGCTCACCTATAAATGGAAGCAGATAGCAGAATGGATTAGAAACCAGAATCTAACAATATGTTGTTTATAAGAGACACACTTGAAACAGAAAGACAGAGTTAAAATAAAGGGCTGGAGCAGAATCTAATATGCTTCAGTTGAAGTAAAAAAGGTAGGGATAGCAATGATGATCTCAAACACTGCATGAGCAGTGTCTGATTAGTGGATTTTAGATCGTCACCACTGTCATGGTCTGATTTGAAAGACTGTCTCTCAATCATCCATCAAACATTGTCTGGACACCTACTATGTGCGAGGCCCTATACTAATACTTTTTAAGCCTCTAGACATTTTTCATACTTTGGAAATTGGTGATGGAGTCTATTTGTTACAAGAGTTAAAAGAGGATTATGAATGCTGGGGCATCACATTTTGGGGCCAGAAACCAGGGCTTGAGAGGTGTTTAAGCTCATCTTCTTACCTTCATTAATTGAAAAAAAATCTTCAGCAACACCATCTCTCAGTGAAAGGAGGCTAAGAGGTATGTAGAGCTTTTTCGAGACTCTTATATGTACATTATCTCATTTGATAATGACCCAGGGAAGTAGATGCTATAGGTCTTATTATCCCCATGTTATAGATAAAGAAACCAAGGCTCAGGGAGTGTCAGCAACTTACCCACAGTCACACAGTTAGTAAATATCAGAGGCAGAATCTGCCTCTGACTCAAAATCCAAACTAGTAAGAAGTTTAGAAATATAGGTCTAAAGCTGGAAAGAACCTCAGTGGTCACTTAAATAAACATCATCATTTTATCGATAAGGAAGTTTCGATGACTTGCACAGTCACAGAGTTAGTAAGGCAGGATTTGAACCCAGACCTCATTGAACTCGAAGTCCAAACCAGTAAGAAATTTAGTATCATAAAACTAAAACTGGAAAGAATCTCAAAGGCCACCTAGTTCAACACCACTTTAATGCAGATGAGAAAAGTGAGGCAAACAGAGTTAAGTAACTTGCCCAGGGTCATACAGCTAGTAAGTGTGTGAGGCCAGATTTAAACTTAGGTCTTCCTGACTTCAGGCCTAGTACTCACTGGGTAAGTCACTGAACCCTGTTTGCCTCAATTTCCTCATCTGTAAAATGAGCTGGAGAAGGAAACCACAAACCGATACAGTATCTTTGCCAAGAAAACCCTAAATGGGGTCATGAAGAGTCAAACACGACTGAAAAATGACTGGACAACAAACTGTATGCACAGCCCTATCTGATCACTGTATCAAGTTTTGGGGTGTACAGGATGTTCAAGGAGGACTAGCACCTCTGGTGTGAGGGCTTGCTGAGCCTTTCTCAGGGCTGCTCCTCCAGCTTTGGGGTCCACCCGGCACTCAGCACGTGCAGTGGCCACATCCCGGTAGACCATCTCAGCAGGTGGGCTAAACCACGTTGAGAGTCACTGACAGGCCTCAAATGCATCAGTGAGTTGGGGGGTATCTACCCCTGCCACGTGAAGATGTCCCCCCGTGGAATGGGAGGATGAGAACGTCATGAAAGCCGCTGAAGCGGGCTCTGTGGAGTCATTAGAGCTTGACCAAGGTCATCCACTGCATCCCGGGCCTTCGCCATTCATCTTGACTTTTGTCTTGCCACTGGACTTTGATGACTCAGTAAGAGAGAGTGAGACTGATGATTTTGTGCAACTCTGTCTCACTTAACATGTTTTTGTTTTTGTTTTTGTTTTTTGGTGAGGAAATTGAGGTTAAGTGACTTGCTCAGAGTGAGTGTTATGTGTCTAAGGCTGGATTTGAATTCAGGTCCTCCCGACTCCAGGGACAATGCTGTATCTACTGCACCACTTAGCTAGCTGCCCCCTCTCTGCCTCACTTAAATCCAATTTACACTTAAGTCAAGACATCACAGCATGATGTCATTGGTCTACTTCACAGATGAGGAAGCTGGGGCCCAGAGAGATTGGATTTGAACCCAGGTCCTCTGCACCATGCTACTGCTCCATCAGGGTCTCTATCTCCTTGAGACGGGAAAGGGTTGTCCCAGCAGCTGCTTTCAGTGGATCCAGCTAAGGAATACCTAGAGAGGAAGGCTACCATGTCAGCATAAAGACCAAGGCAAAAGAGTCACATACACTCCGTGTGAAGGCACCCTCTTCAGCCACCAGCTCTCTGTACTTTGACCCCTCTGATTTCTTTTTTTGTTTGTTTTTTTGTTTTTTAGTGAGGCAATCAGAGTTAAGTGACTTGCCCAGGGTCACACAGCTAGTATGTGTCAAGTGTTTGGTCTGAGGCCAGATTTGAACTCAGGTCCTCCTGACTTCAGGGCCGGTGCTCTATCCACTGAGCCACCTAGCTGCCCCACCCCTCTGATTTCAAATGACTCATATAACACTATTTCACTGTCATGGTTGGGGGCTGAGGGATGGGAAAGCAAGGGAAATTGTATCATTCTAGTGACTACATTTTTCTAAATCTATTTTTCCCCCTGACATTGGCCTTCTTTATTCCTAGCCTCTTTCTTATCCAAGGCCCCTCCCTCCATGTTTCTCCACAACTATTCCTCTCCCTCCTGAGTGTGGTATATTTTTGGCAACCTTACGGTTTTATTTACGAACCCTCCAGTTAAATACAGTGACTTCCCCAACAGGCGGCATAAATATTCGTGGCCTATTCAGAATGGGGTTGTGACGGGCTATTACCCAGCCATAATGTTGCCATCAGAGGGAATTCTAATAGGTCCTGAGTAGTCCCAGGCCAAGAATTCTGTTACTCCCTGACATTTGTAAAGTTCACATTTTCAAAATAAAACCACGTGAAGGGGAGAGGCTCACCAATAGATTATGTTCCCATTGTCAGGGTGGGGGTGGGGTGTTGCTGGCTCCACTCTCTCTGTCCTTGGCAGAGCTATAATGAAGAATGTTTGCTCCTGAAAGAAGCAGGAGATGACAATATTGTGAGGAAGAGGAATACTGAACCGAGGCTGCCAGGGACAAAGTCTCTCTTGGGACAAGTTAACTATGGCCAAAGGCAGGGCCTCAGAGGGAAGAGCTCCCCTGTGATGACGATACTCAGTGGGGAAGAATCATACCCTTAGTAGGTGCTGTCTCTGCCATCTGCACTTCAGTGCCCTGGAGCAAAGCCCAGTTGTCCTCTCCTAGTTATGGCAGAGGGCCTCAGCACACAGTGCCTCCATCATTTAAAGGGCATGCACAGATAGGTTCGTGAGATAAATGAAGATGGCACTTTTTTATGACTGACTTTTGTAGTCTCCAGCTCTGTTTCTTAGACAGTATGTAACCTGGTAGGCTTCTCCTTCTGTTGCAATGGTCTCCCTTCCTCTTGATCAAAGGGATGACTCCTTCCTTTTTTTTTCTTTTTTTTTTTAATTAATTAATTTATTTTGAATTATCAACCATCACTTCCATAAGCTTCTGACTTTTAAATTTTTCTCCCCCTCCCCAAGACATCACGCAATCTGATATAGGCTATACATATACATTCCTATTAAACATATTTTCACATTAGTGATGTTGTAAGTAAGAATTAGAACAAATAGGAGGAACCACCAGAAAGAGGAAACAAAACACAACAGAAGAAAAAAAATAGCAAATAGTATGCTTCGATCTGCATTCAAACTCCACAGTTCTTTCTTCGTATGTGGATAGCATTTTCCATCAGGAGGAATGGCTCCTTCCTTTAGATTTACCAAGTAGAGAGCAGACTGGAGTGGTGGTAGGTAGGGGAAAAGAGGGGGAATGTCCCAATAAGGGATATCTATCTGGAAAAGCAGAGTCCAGACCCTGCTTTCTCAGGGGTCTAGTGAGAAGACAGCCCTGGTAAAGATATATGGCAACAGCAGGCGCCTTTGTACACACACACACACACACACCCCCACACCCCAATACTATAGGCCTATAGGTGGAGGTTCCCAAAGTGGGCGATAATGCCCCATGGGGGGTGCTGGAACTATCCAGGGTGGGGCAGTTGTAGCCTCAGTTGCAGTTGGGGGGCATTGGATAAAAATAATGGGGTTGTAGAAGCACAAGGAAAGAAGAAAAGATAAGAAAATTTTGAAAAACCACTCTTACATGTTTCATCTGTTGTGTAACAGAGTTAAAGTCGTAGTGATTATGTTATTTTCCGAATAAACACACAAAATGCAAGTTCTAACTGATCAGCGGTCAAATCCAATGACAGGTCATAACAAGCAAGTGTTGGCAGGCAAACGTGTTGCGCATTATAGGGAAGTCCAGTATGCATCGGCAGAAACATGTGCATGTAATGACTCGTTTACAATATGATACTATAAGATTACATGACACAATATTGCATCATCAAAATTTCAATGCAGGAAAAAACCCACAAATTTATAATAAATTATTAAATTTAAGATGCGTCATTTTAAAAATATATATTTTATATTTTTTGAAATTACTCAAACTTAAAAAAATAAAACAACATTAAAAGGTTAAAGAAAGTAGATTTCCAGGGGGACACTGAATAATTTTTTGTTTTTTTAAACAGGGTGGTAGGCCAACCTCTGCTCCAAGGCAAAGACCTATTTGTATATAAGGGCAAAGCCCTCTTATCCCTAACATTACCATGCAGTAAATTTCCAGGGGCTGCCACAGATAGATAGTAAATACTGCAGAAGTTCAGAGGGAGAGAGAATACTGTAAACTGGGATAGCTGGGGTAAGAAATTTGAGCTTTATTCTATATGCTCCCAATTGGGAGCAACGCATTATTCCTGAATAGTTGAGTCACAGAAACATAATTGTGCATCAAAGAGATTAATTCAGGGGGCAGCTAGAGGGCACAGTGGATAGAGCTCCAGCCTTGGAGTCAGGAGGACCTGAGTTCAAATCTGGCCTCAAACAGTAGATACTTACTAGCTGTGTGACCCTGGGCAAGTCACTTAACCCCAATGCCTCGCCAAAAAAAATAATAAAATAAAAAAGGTTAATCTGGAAATGTGGGAATGATGCATTGGATGAGAAGAGACTAGAGGTGGGAAGACCAGCGGCAGTAGAGAGGAGGACGTGGATTTGAGAGACTGTGAAGAAAGAAGAAAGGCTTAGTTGTGGAGGAGTCGTGGGCAGCTATAGAGATGCAGAAGAACAAAGAAAAGAATGTCAAATTTTTTTTTTTAACAGAAGAGAGCAATAAAGTAATCAAGGATTTATTAAGCACCTATTAGGCACTATTCACTGGGGACACAAGTACAAAGAATGAAATAATCCCTATTTATAAGGAGATTACATCCTAATAGGAGAGACAAATACGTATACAAAACATATACAGCATAATTATAAGGGGAAAAAAATACATGTGGTGATTATTTTCTGAACTCATTCTCCCAGAACCAGGCTGGCTACATCTGCCTCATGGAAGTCTAGAGGTGGTATCCTGAGGAGTAGGGGGTGACTCTTCTATATGGCTATGGGTTTGACCCCTCACCCAATGTGTTCCCCTGACTGTTAGGTGCCAGTGAGTGACTAGTGACCCAGTTCCATTTAACCACTTAACATTAATCAGCTTTTACAGAGGCACATTTACTTCAAAGAAAAAGTGAAAACAAAAGTACAAACATGTCCCCCCAACATCTATAGGGTACTCTCTCCCCTATCCCACCTGAATCTCTGAAGAAAGTAGGCTCAAACTTAGCTCTGTTTCTACATAACATTGGTCCCACCAAATTCGTGTCTAAATCTATTATTGCCGTTAGAGGAGCCCTTGCCTCAGCTACTTCTGGTTGGGATCCTGAAAGTCACTCCTGAAGGTCATTCCTTGTTCCTCAGGGCATCGATGCTGGGCTGGCTGCAAAATCTGACTTGGATTTGGACTCCCAGATTCCTAAAGGCTCACTTTTTTGACCTTTCAAAATTCACAAAGTTGGAACCTCCAGATCAGTCTCCTTCTAAGATGGAAAAAGAATAAATGTTAAAACAGGCAAAGGACTGAAGAGCTGCTTCAACAGGACCATGTGCCTAGTGGGTGGAGAGTGGAGGAGAAAGCTCAAAGCCTTTCCTTTTACAGCATAGTCTTGGCCGCATTCAGGGAAGGACTCAAGGAGATCCACCAAGATCCAGCTGCTGAACAGAATAACAGGGGCTCTGGTCACTAGTGCTTTTTGGAAGGCACCTCCAGTCCTGCCTACATAGCCAGTGTAAAGACTTCTTACTATGTAGTTAACAACTAGGACAAGTTACAGAATATTTACTATGCTCGAAGATCTCTCCAAAACACTTCTGATACATGGCATCATGACTTGCCCAGAAAGCAGAATTTTCCCATATGGGGAAATACTGTCAGAAGTGGTTTGCCCATATTGCAATCTTCCATTACTTACAAATATACACAAAGTATTTAAATATAAGGTAATTTGGAAGGGAAGACACCAGCGGTTTGGGAGAGTCAACAGAGACTTTACAAGAGAAGATGGCGCTTGAGCTCTATCTTAAAGAAAGAGGACTCTAAGAGGCAGAGATAATTACGGACTACATTCCAGGCATGTGTGACTGCCAGACAAATATGTAAAGGTGAGAGATAGAGTGTATTTGAGGGAAGAGAGGGAAGGCTAGTTAGGCTGGATGTCGGAGTGTGGGATGGGACCTAATGTTCAATGAATCTGTCAAAATAGGCTGGGTCCAGGTTGTAAAGGGCTTTCAAAGCTAAACAGAAAAGTTTGTATTTTATCTGGGTCACTGGAGTTGACTGAGTAGGGGAGTTGAGATATGTTCAGATCTACACTTAAGGAAAATTATTGCAGCAATGTGAAGGGTAGCCTGGAGTGGGAAGAGACTTAAGGCAGAGAGGTGAATTAGGAGACTGTTACAGTAGTTTCGGCAAGAGGTGATGAGGGTCTAAATTAAGGTGGTAGCTATATAGGTGGAGAGAAATGGATAAGCAGAAAGAAGTTCAGAAGAGAATATAACAAGCAGGGCAGTGTTGGTTTGTTGTTATTCAGTCACATCCGACTCTTTGTGACCCTTATTTAGGGTTTTCTTGGCAAAGATGCTGGAGTGCTTTGCCATTTCCTTCTCCAGCTCATTTTACAGAAGAGGGAACTGAGGCAAACAGGGTTAAGTGACTTGCCCAGGGTCACACAGCTAGTAAGTGTCTGAGGCCAAATTTGAACTTAGGAAGATGAGTGTTTCTGATTCCTAACCGAACACTCTATCCACTGCACCACCTAGCTGCTCCAGCAGTATTGGTGCTATTGTGCTAAATTTAATGCGTACTGATGTAATGCGTCACAGGCCAATGAGGGCCCAGTCTTTAGAGCATACATGGATTTGCTCTTTGTGATGGATTATACAAAGTAGATGCAATATTGTCTGTCTGCTGTTGGTGGTGTTTGTCCTCTGTTCTCAAAGAGGACCAATGACATCACAAGGGAGATGTCTTGACTTGCGTGTGAATCTGCTGCAATCAACATGGAGGCTTAGTGTGCCTGTCTGTGTATCCATAGTGGAAGGAGGGAGGGGAGAGGACTTCATTCCATTTCAGAGCATAAGCAGGTATTCTGTGACCAATTGGCCTATTTCATGTTGACAAAAATCCTTGAAACTGGCTGCTGAGCCAGTTTTATCTACAAACAAGGTTGTAGATAAAAAGTTCCGATGAATGATCTCTCACCAGGGGAAGGAAAAGGTAGCTGGCCATTGCCCACCTCTCCTACTTGCCTGCCATGAGGTCATGAAATATTTTTTCTGTTTCTTAGGCTTATTCCTTCCTGATTGTGTTCAGATATGGAAGTGACCATGTGAGCACCAAAAGACTGGAAGAGCCATCGGAGGTCCAGCAAATGGAGTTGGTGACAGAGTCAGCAGGTGGATGAAGCAGCCAGGTTTGCTTCAAAGCAGCTAAACTACTTCCTTGACTCAGCCCAGCAAGAAGCCAGCCAAGCTGAGCAAGGAATTGGCTACAGCACACACTTGCGTGAATCTGAAGGGGTCTCTGTGAAAGAAAGAAAGGGGCTCCAAGTCCAGGAGGTAGCACTCAGTCCTACTTGTCTCCTTACATGCATATTTCTGTACCTCTATGCTTTACGCTTGGGCCCACTCTCCCCAGGAACCCAATGTGGGAAGGAGGGAGAGTGTACCCCTGGTCTGATGGATGTTTCTGTACTTCTGTCCTTGTTCTATCTTTTCATTAAATCCCTTAATTGAATTAATGTCAACTCTGATATTGGGGAGTACATTGGATGCGGGCTGAACAGAAAATACTAGAATACTAGAAAACTCATCCCCTCCAAGTTAGCCCCTAAAACCCTGAGAGGAGAAAGAGTCAGCCATCCCTTAGCTGATCCAGCCAGCCAGTGCCAGGGAGGGTTGGGAGAGTGAGTCCAGAGAGAATGCTAAAAAGAAACAAACTATACATAATAGAGAGTCACAGTTTCATATACAACCCTCTTTTTCTCTCCTTTGTATAGGGAAACATTCATGTCTCTTGATGATTGTCAGTTCATAATTTTTTAAGAAATTGTTTAAAGAAAGAAGAATCGACAGGACTCATTGACCGACTGACTGGATGTGGGTTTTGAAAGAGAGGAGGGAATCCAAGAAAGTCTATGCTTTTTGGATGGCAGAGAAAATAATGGTATTATTATTGTTAATGGTAGAATGAAGAGAATATTAGGGTGAGAGTTCTGAGAGATGAAGGCAAGTCCTGGCTCTCCCACTTATTTGATGAGTGACTTTGGATAAATCACTTCCCCTCCCCAGGCCTTAGTTTCCTCATATATAAAATGAAAGAGTTAATATTTGGAACTTTTGAAACCTTTATTGTGTTATAAACCTCTTTGGCAGTCTGGTAAAGCTTATAGATTCCTTCTTTTTAAAAAAAAGTTTATTATTTTTATTTTTCAGATTGTTTTCAGATCTTCTCCCACTTCCACACTCCATCCCTCCCCTACAGAACAAATTATAAAAGAAAAGAAAAAGAAAACCCTTGTTACTTAGCTGCCAAGGCTGGCATGTCAAATTCCCACATTAGTCATGTCCAAAAATGTATCTCTTTCTGCAATTCCAGTTCATGCCCTCTCTTTCAGGAGGTAAGTGGCTTTTTTATCCTCATCTTTCTGGATTTGTGGTTTATCGTTGCCTTGATCAAAGTTCTAAATTTTTTCATTGTTTTTCTCTATAATGTTGTCATTATTGTACAATTTGTTCCCCTGTTTCTGTTCACTTTGATATGTATAAGTTCATAAAAGTCTTTCCAGTTTCCTCTGATGTTGTCCATTTCATTATTTCTTATGGCACAAGAATATTCCATTACATTCATATACCACAATTTGTTTAGCCATTTCCCAGCAGGAGGCCATGCACTTAGTTTCTGACTTTTGGCTACTACAAAAAGAGTTATAATAAATATGGAACAGTGATTATCCTGGCCCTCGCTGCCTGGGAGTCATGTATGTTACATTTCACATCTCCCCCAGGGTTCTTAAGGGTATTTAGTCTCTGTCATTGGCTCAACCCCCCCCTTAATTGTGTTCCCACAATTTTAGGGATCCCTGGAACTCCAGTTAGTCAGTCAGTCAATAAATATTCATTAGACACATACTATGTGCCAGGGACTGTGCTAACCACCGGGGATAAGAAAAGAGGCAAAGGACAGGAGCTCACAATCCAGTGAGGGAGACAATAAGCAAACCTATTTGTACAAACGAGCTATAAGTAGGATAAATAGGAAATAATTAAAAGATGGAAGGCACTACAATTAAAAGGGGTTGGGAAAGGCTTCCTATAGAAGATGAGATTTTAGTTGAGATGTAAAGGACGTCAGGGAAGCCTGGAGGTAGAGATGAGAGGGGAGAGCATTTCAGCCATGGGAGACAGCAACTTACATAGGAACATTTACTTCAAAGATCTCTAGAGCAGGAAAAAACATATGAACATTCAACCCCCAGCACCTATGGGCATAATGCACCCCCACTGCACTGCCTCATTCTCTGAAGAGGAAAAGGGAGGGGGTTCACAGCTCAACTCAGGCCGTCTACAGCATAGTTCTCCTAATTTCCAAGTTCAAAGCCTTCCTGGGCTTGCGTCTGGCAACGTGTCTTCTCAGGGCTTCCCCGCTGGGAAGGCAGAAACATCTGTCTTGGCACCCTGCCTCCAAGGTCGCCATGGCAAGGGCCCAGGTTCGGGAACTCTACCACCTGTGCTTAGAACTGAAAAGAACAGTCAAAACAGACTGAAACCCGGAAACCTCGTTTCTCAGGGCCATTGAGCCTAAGGCGGGGAGGTGGTAGGAAAGGTAGCCTTTCCTCCATCTCCAGCCCACTGCATGCTGTCTAAGCTTCGAGTGAACAAGATCTTCACCCCCAGGATGCTGCTGGAAAGAGAGAACAAGACTGTCTCAGTCTTGTAGTTTTAAAGGTGCATCCTTTCGCAGTTTTTACTGGCCAATGGAAAGAGGCTGTTCTCACCCATGTGGTAGGGGAACACAGGATGTTTTCTCCCAGAAGGAGGTCCCTGCTGTCTCCCACATAGGTGCCTCTAGCTCAGATGATCTAGGTATGCACAATAAAACCCCCTTACAAATAGTTTTGTACGTAAAGATCCTTTTCCTCTTTCTTTGATTTCTTTGGGGTATAGGCCTAGGAGTGGTACAGCTGGGTCAAAGGGTATGATAGGACCAACATTTTTCTGACTGAGGTTCTTTCTTCCCACCCACAACTTGGGAGAGGCTTTACCTAAGAGAAGACAAAGCTGACTGTGGGACTTAATTGACCTAAGTGATTGGTCCTGGCTTCTCCGATGAAGCTTCCTGTTCATCTAAGGACATAAAAAGCCCAGCCACATGGAAGCTAGGCCCCTTGGTCTTGGCAGATTTCTTAAGACCACACAAGTAACCCTGCCCTACTGACTAGATTCTTTTCCAATTTTTGGAGGCCAAGGGTTGGGGGCGAGAGCCGTATCTAAAGGATCTAAGTGCTACTGCGTTCTTGTTGCACGTCTTTGCTTTGTTAGGGCTAAGTAAACCTCCTTGTGTTAAATGTTCAATGACGTACAAGTGCCTCATTTTGTCCCAATATTGAACCTGAAATAAGAGGATGTTGAAGTTATGCTGTATCTCCAAAATACAGTTTAGAGACTTTCCGGGCATCACTCCAAATTGCTTTCCACAATGGCTGGACCAATTCATAGCTCTATCAACAGTGTACAAGCGGACCTGTTTTCCCACAGTCCCTCAAACATTTGTTATTTTCTTCTTTTTTCATCTTTGCCAATCTGGTAGGTAAGAGGTTGGAATCTTAAAGTTGCCTTAATATGCATTTCATTAATTATGAATGATTTAGAACATTTTGTCAAGTGGACCCCTTCTCAGCATAAAGTTTTTAAATGAATAAAATAAAATGAATAGAATTACAAAGGAAACTATATGAAAATACAATTATCAAAAACTTTTTTAAAAACAAAAATAAGTTCATAGGCTTGAAAATAGGACCACATGGTTTCTAAGCCCCCTCCCAACTCTGACGTTCTCTACCTAAATTTTGAAGGATTGAACCTATGTATCTCCTACCTATGCCACAAAGTTTGTGATAGGGATTCTCCTCTTAACAGGGATGAGTTTGAGAAATCCTAGTGTCCTATGCTCCCATGGTGCCCTGCACTGGGCCAATAAACAGCAGGAGCTCAGACTCAGAAATTTGTCTTGGCAGGAAACAATGAATCAATAAGCATTTGTTAAGTGCCTATTATGTAATAGGCACTGGGCTGGGTGCTGAAGATTTAAAGACAAAAATTAAATGGTCACTGTCCTCAGGGATCTAGTACTCTACCAAAGTCCTCTGGATTGAAGCCTCTGCTCTGGGAGGTCAGACTCTTGATCTATGGTTGGATGTGTATTGTAGGGCAAAACCTTCATCCAGAGGGCAGCCTGGGTCAGACTCTAACTCCCAACTAAGCAGCAATGAGCAAGATGTTCAGAGGGGAGCTCTTGTTGGATTCTGGAATTTTGGAAAATGACAAGAGATCGTTGGTATTTTATTATTGCTGTTTCCTTCTTTCTTTCCTTCTCCTTGGCTTGGTTTTGTTTGGTTACTTATAATTGCTTCCTTTGTCCTCAGCAGAAAGACAGCTCTGAAACGAAATTATTGTTTAAGCAAAAATTTCCTGCTGAGTGAAGCCCAGGCATCTGAGCTCAGCCAATAAACACCATCAGATCCCCTGTCTTCATAGCTTCTCTGTCCTTCCCCCAAGCTCTTCTGCTGAATTGCACAGAGCTGTCAAAGGCTTGAGGGAAGGAGCCTAAACTGAAAAAGGAGGGCAACATGGGGAAATGTTAGATATGGATACTCACTCAAAATGAAACTAAAACACTGGCCCTGAAGTCAGGAGGACCTGAGTTCAAATCCAGCCTCAGACCAAACACTTGACACAAACTAGCTGTGTGACCTTGGGCAAGTCACTTAACCCCAAGTGCCTTACCAAAAAAAAAAAAACAAGGCTAAAAGAGGCTTTTTTTTAGGACATAACATTAAATTGTACAACATAACCCCTTCACTCAGTCTCCTTACTGTTCTCAGTCAATCAATAAGTATCTGCCAAATTCTAAGCACTGCAGTAAAAACAGGTTACCAGCACCTGTATTAGCTCTTTTCATGGTTGGAAATTGAGAGAGTGCCTGTTAATTAGGGAACGGCTGCTGAACAAATTATGGTATAAGTATGTGATGGAATGCTATTGTGTTGTAAGAAATGATGAAGTAGGTGGTTTTAGAAAAAACCTGAGAAGACTTGTATGAACTGATGCAAAGTGAAGTGAACAGAACCAAGAAGGCAATTTATAGGATAATAACAATTAAAGACTGTTGTCTTTAATTTAAAAAACTGTTGTTTTGAAAGACATAGGAGTTCTGATCAACACGATGGAACTAATAATTCCAAAGGACTAATGATAATGCTATCTACCATCAGACAGAGAGATGATGGAGTCTAAAAGTGATGAAATTTTTAAAAATTACCTTTTCAAATTTTTTGTAAGTTTGTAGACTCCTTGAGTCTGAGTTTCCTCAACAGTAAAAGGAGGGGGTTAGATGAGATGGTGTCTGAGGTTCCTTCTGACTCCATAAGATGCATGAGCCTATAATCTTACAATCCTAAATATTAGAGGACCCCCTCTGGGCTTCCTTACCCACTCAGCCCACAAAGGGAGCCTATACATTGGGTCCTCAGGGGATGACTACTGCTCTCTTATATAGAAGGCTTTGTAAACCCTAGAACTCTCTCTATATATAAGTTATTATTCCCATTGTTTAAACTTTATGTCTTCCCTCAATTCCTGGTACAGTGCTGTGCACACTCAGTCAATGTTTGTTGAAGGAATGAATAGATTAGGAAAGAATGTCATCATCATCATTACCATTTTAACACCTGTCCAAGATCATGTATGCAAAGTACTTTCAAAACTTTATGTGAGTTATTACTATGGATACATTGCCTCACTTGAGCTTCACAACAATCCTGTGAGGTAATTACTACAGGTATCATTAACCCATTTTTATACTTAGTGGCAGTAGACCCAGCCATCCCTAATCCAGATCCCCACCTGCTGCTGTTTAGACCACATATGAAGGCCACACTCTCAGAACCGGGCATGGGGATAGCACCACACTGGGCCCCAGGAAGCATGCTGTGGCTGGCACCAATACTTGATACTTAGGGTCACTCCAAAAGCTAATGGGACTGATGGTCCTCACACTTTGGTGGATAGAGGATCTCACTATTGGAGTCCTTTTCTCAGCTCCATCTTCCCTCTTCTCCTTACCCCAAATGTCTTCTCTAGCACCACTGGTTGAGGGTCAGTCTGTGCATGGCTGGTGTTTTGCTGAGGCTAGAAATAGTGATGGAGCTAGAGAAAGAGTTACCTACAAGGGCTTGTGAATCAGGAAAGTCAAGTAGGAAGAAAGGGCGTGCTTTTAACAAAATTCAGCATAGATTGAAGGTCAGGAAGGGATACAGATGGTCAGGCAAACAGGAAAGCCAACACAAGACACCAGAAAACAGAGATAACTCTGGCAATGAAGCAAAATTCTGGCCCCAGTCAAAAGCATCTTATATGTTTCCTGTTGATGCAAGAACTAATCCCAGGATGGAGGTTAGTATGATATGCCCTGAACATAGGGGAGAACAGATAGAAGAGGATGTCCTCAGCTGGATAGAGAAGTGAGGGAAAAGCAGAGATGAAAACAGAACCTGAAAATTCGGGATGAATGATATACAGAGTAATAGATCAAATGTAGGCCTGGCCCTCAAGGAACTTACAGTCGAGAATATCCACCTCCAAATCTCTGTTTCCCTATTTGAACCCTAGAAGAAGGAAGCAGGCGGGTTGTTTTTTTTCTGAGCCCCTTGCACTCCAGATCTAGGGTTAACATGGTGACCACTGCCTGAGGATGACTGACCTTCCCCTTCTCCCTACTTTCAAGATGAGCCTGTCTGTCACCCTGATTTCACTTGGGACTTAAGCAAGCTATAGGACTTTCTTTAAGAGGCAGCTAAGTGGTATAATGGGTAGAGTGCTAGACCTGAAGTCACGAAGATATGAATTCAAATCCGACCCTAGACATTTAGTAGCTATGTGACCCTGGACCAGTCATCAACCTCTCTGTGCCTCAGTTTGCTCATTTGTAAAATGGGATAGTAATAGCACCTACCTCCCAGGGTTGCTGTGAGGATCAAATGAGATAACATTTATAAAGCGCTTTGTAAACTCTAAAGAGCTACATAAACACTAGCTATTATATTTGGGAGCAGCTAGGTGGTACAATGGATAGAGCACCAGGCTTGGAGTCAGGAAGATCTGAGTTCAAATCCAGCCTCAGACACTTACTATGTGACCCTGAGCAAGTTACTTACCCACTATTTGCCTCCGTTCCTCACCTGTAAAATGGGGACACACTAGAGAAGGAAATGGCAAACCACTCCATTATCTTTGCCAAGAAAACTTGGGGTCCATGTAGGTCATGAAGAATCAGACACAACTGAAATACTGAACAACAACAACCACAAGGCTTGTGGACATGACTTCTGTCTTCTAGTACTTGAAGGACTATTGTGTAGAAAAGATATTCTACCTGCTCTATTTATCCTCAGAAGATAAAACAAGCAGCAATAGGTGGTAATTTTGGAGAGATGGATTAAGGCTCTGTGTAAGAAAAACTTCCTGATGATATGATCTCTTGAGAAGTGAAATGAGCTGCTCTGGGAGATAGTGAGCTTCCCCACCCCACCCCAGATGTTGGAGGTCTTTAATGAGACCACCCAGAGGTATGGCACAGGGAATGTTGTAGGAATAGACTGCATCAGGGGTGTCAAACTTGAATAGAAAAGAGGGCCACTAAACAGTGCACAAGGATCCCGGCTGGAAACACGTTGACTTAGAAAACCACAAATTAATACTACCTTTGTTTTACTGCACTTTAATTTATTTTGCTAAATATTTCTCAATTACATTTTAGTCTGGTTCTGGCCACATTTGGGAGTGGTAAGGGATGGGGTGTGCTACATTCCACTGGCCCCATGGTAGGTGACATGACCTCCAAGTTCTCTTTGTGAATCTATGGTTCCCAGACTCCTCAGGGACTTTCTGGTGAAACAGACTGAACCAGGGCTTGCTTTTTCTGTCCCATCCAGTCCATCCATCACACAATTGCCCAACTGAGGGAGAGGTATTGTGATTAAGTCAAAAGATCGTTGACTAAAGTCAGAGGACCTGGGTTCAAATCTTGCCTCTGCTGCTTACTTCTTATGTAACCTTGGGCAAGTCATTTAATAATCTCCCTGATCCTCAGTTTCTTCAACTCCAAAATGGAGATGTACCAGATCACCTCTGAGATCCTTTCTAGTTTTATATCTATGGCCCTATGATATTCCTAAAGCACAGGACTAGCCGTGTTATTCCCTTATTCAAAAAGTTTCACTGACTCCATATTGCTTTTGAGATCAAATACCAACACTCCTGTGTGCTGTTTAAGGCTTTTCACAGTCTGTTTCCAGACTAATTTTGTCCACGTCTTACACACACACACACACACACACACACACACACACACACACACACACACA
>NW_020954571.1:8434106-8481507 GCF_900497805.2 Vombatus ursinus | reverse complement strand
ACACACACACACACACACACACACACACACACACACACACACACACAAAGTATGTCCATCTCGCTGTTCCCTGTACATGACATTCAAATGTGATCTCTCTCCTCTGGGTCTTTGTATAAACTGCCCACCTTCCCTGGAATGGTCTTTCCCCTTCTCCCCCTACTGGAGTCCCTCTTTCTCAAGTCTTAACTCAAATGGCTCCTCTTCAAAGAGGCTCTTTCTAATTACCCCCATTTTAGTCCTTCTCCACCCAGAAATGACTATGTGTTTATTTTGTATGTAGGTTATATTTCCTTATATGTCCTTTCTCTCAATACCCTTAAGTGAAAATGTGATATCCTTGAAGGTGGAGTCTGTTTTCTTTCTTGCCCTTGGATTCTCAGAGCCCAGCACAGTGCTTGGCATCTAGTAGACACTTGATAAATGCTTGATGAACTGAAAGCTTGTCTGATTTATGAGAGTGAAAACCGGCAAAGGAGAGAGCTTGGGGCTGCGGGGTCAGTCTGCAGAAAGAGACCCCAGCTATGGAGGAGTATTCGCTCCTCAGGCCTCACTTCCCAGGGTACAGCTGCCTCTGACTCCAGCTTGGTGAATGGTGGTAGCTGGTCTGAACCCTCTCGAAATCGAGTGGACTTTGACGTGAGGTGAGTCGGGCTTGGACCCCAACGAGGGAGATCATTCCTGGAAGTAGCCGAGGCCCTTTGTCTCAGTGCTGTCCTGTCTGGAACATGGTGCAACCCTTTGAAGAATGCTGGGAGAGCCAAGCTCTAAATCACTCTTCTCAGCCGATTCTGTTTGAGTTGTGAGGTCTGTAGTCTTTGCATCCATTCTATATGTGATTGGAAGCTCTCTGAAGGCAGGAACGAGGTCTGTATTATTCTCTTTGCACAAAGTTTCATCCAAGTAATGGGGGGTGTGTGTGTGTGTGTGTGTGTGTGTGTGTGTGTGTGTGTGTGTCTGCACCCGAGAGTGCACTGAAGGAAAGGTGGAAGGTAGCATCTGTCTGTGGCTCTCCCTTTCAGTCTCTCTAAGCCTCTGATCTAGTCTTATCATCCCCTAACTTGGTATGCTCTCAAATGCACAAATCCCAGATCTGAGAGAAGAAAAACAAGCCAAATCTGCCCCCTCTCCATTCTGGGATAAGGTCAGAAGGCTGTCCCCACCCCGGGCAGATTTAGCAGTAAGGGAGCAGAGGAGTTTGTATTTTACTTTATTCAAACTCTGCCCGAGCCCTGAGGTTAAAACTTGCCTGTAATTCCCTCCACAATTCCCCAGGTAGCCACTGACTAAGGATGCTCACAGACGTGAAAGAGTCAGTTCAAATCAGAGAAAACAACAAGTGGGGGATCTGGGGAGAGTCAGGGAGGTATTCTTGGACCCTGGACCATCCAGGAGCAGGACGGGGAGGAGAGGGAAGCTGGAAGTTGGTCAGGAGGGGGAGGCTTATGGGGGAGAAACGGGCAACTCCATCCTTGTGAGCAATAGAGGTTACAGCTTTAGGGGAAAGGGTCCCAGAGGCATGAAACCAAGAGCCAAGCAGCTGAGAGTGAAAGCTGTCTGGCTGAGGATATGGCAAAGAGGAAAGGAGTTGTTAGCAATCTCTTGGTGGCCCCTCAGGAGTCAGGTTTACAGCCAAAGAGCCCATTTTAATAAGGAGCTCAGGGAGATGGCCTGTCTACAGGAACGGGAATGTGGAAACAATTCAGGGTAAGACAAGGGTTGGAATGGAGGCTGGGAACTCCTGGGGTTTCTCATTACCCCCCTGCCTTAGCCCCTCACATACACACATACATACACATCTCTGTGGAGGCATACACATGTACACGTGTGCACACACACACACACACACACATGCACAACGAGCCTCCGGCAGGCTGTGCAGAGACTTCAGGCAGATGAAATGTGATAAGGGAGGGAGGGAATATGCCAAGCCTGGATGGGTAGAGACCTGAGAGGCCTGGTACAGTCCTCATGAAAGACCAGTGGACAAAGAAGAGAGGGCTGGCAGGTGGCTGAGTTCCTCAAGACCACAGGGGCCAGTGTTTGGCTGCGGATCAAACAATACAAACCTGGCAGGCTTTTAGTGAAGGCACAGGAGGAGGAGCAAGACGGTGTCTCTGGGTTGGTATGTGACTTTTAAAGTGCTGGGAGGGTTTTCTTTAACCCTGTCATAGGGAAAAGAACATTAAGGAAGCAAACATATGGAGCTCATTATCTCTAGAGGTCCCTCAAAAATGTAAACAAATAGCTGTGTAACTTAAGCAAGTGACCTCATCTCATCAAACCTCCGCGATTTTCTCTTCTGTGAAAATGAAGGATTGGACTAGATGGTCTCACTAAGCCTGGAGTCAAGAAGACTCATCTTCCTGAGTTCAAATCTGACCTCGGACACTTACTAGCTGTGTGACCCCGGGCAAGTCACTGAACCCTGCTTGACTCAGTTTCTTTATCTGTAAAATGAGCTGGAGAAGGAAATGACAAATCACTCCAGGATCTTTGCTGAGAAAACCCCAAACGGGGTCATGAAGAATCAGACGCAACTGAAATGACTCAACAGCGAGAACAGCAAAAGCCTTTAGCACTACGTTGGGTTTGAATCCCACCAATGACAATTGTTAGCTGTGGGACTATGTATAAGCAGTCACTTAACCTCAGAGCCTCAGGTTTCTTATCTACAAAATAAGAGTGTTACCTGTAGTATCTACTACACAGGGTTATTGTGAGACTCAAATGAGGGTACGTAAAGTGATATCGGAAAATCTGTGAAAATACTATAGAAATTAGTACATTAAAGCACTATAGAAATTTTAGCTCCTGTGATGGTGCTAAAGTTGATGATATTTGAAAGTCCCATCCATTTCAGTCAGTCAGTCAACTGACATTTATTAAGTACCTACTGTGTACCAAGAACTGTACCAAGCCATGCTGATATAAAGTCAAGAAAAGGTCCCTGCTTTCAATGAGCTCACAGTCTAATGGGCGAGCAGCATGCCAATAGCTACCTACAAACAAGCTTTATACAGGATGGATTGGAGCTAACAACAGAAGGAAGGCATTAGCATCGAGGGAGATCAGGAAAGGCTGCTTGGAGAAAGGGGTATCTCAGCTGGGATTTACTGAAAGGAAATGGGGGAAGCCAGGAAAGAAAGAGATGAGGAGGGAAGGAGTTCTAGGGGTGGGGGACAGCCAGGGAAAGTGCTTGCAGTCAGGGGATGAGGTTTCATGTTTGGGGATCAGCAAAGAGGCAGCTAGGTGGTGCAATAGATAGAGTGCTGGACTTGGAGTCAGGAAGACCTGAGTTCAAATCCAGCCCCAGACACTTACTAACTGTGTGACCCTGGGCATGTCACTTAACTCTGTTTACCTCAGTTTCCTCATCTGTAAAATGAGCTAGAGAAAGAAATGGCAAGCTACTCCAGCATCTTTGCCAAAAAAACCAAAAACCAAAAACCCAAATGGGGTCACAAAGATTCAGACATGACTAAAAAAAACAACTGAACAACAACAAGGAGGTTGGTATCACTGTATCTCAGAGTATTGACAGGGGTTAAGGTACAAGAAGCATTCCGTGCTCTATGTTTTCATCCCATTCTGGCATCCTACAATTTTGTGATTCAGGGAGGAGTTGAAGGAAGGTTTTGACAAATTCCTGGATGCTGGGATGACAGATCCAATAGAGGTGATTAAGAGAAACTGGGGTGTTAACTTTTCAAGGGACATCCTGGAAGCCAACTGTAACCTCTTCCAATCTATCTCTCCCCATTCCCATCCTTCATCTTCTTGGGCTGAAGAAGCTCTAGAAATACTACTGGGGACATTGCTGATGGACTTAAGAATGATGGAGCTTTCTCTTGGAGAGCCTGGCTCAGAGGTTTTTAGTAATTGTTCGTTATTTGCATAGCCAGACAAGGCCTTGTTGAGCAGAGAAAAAAGAAAAAGGACCAGGCAAACAAAAGATGTTTTGTTATGGGCAGATACCCATAACAAAGCCAGGAATGTGGAGAGAGGTGAGGGTGAGGATCGGATGGTCTTAGTGTCTTCACTTGGCTTTCCTTCTTGCCCTAACTTTATTTTTATCCCAATTAAACATGATCTATGAAGCAAGGCTCACCTTGGTGCCCCAGATTCCACTTAACTCCTGTGGGGTTTTTTAACGGAGTCCCAAAAATAGGTTTGGGAGAATCCAGGCTCACAATATAGCAGGAGTTAAACAGGTGTTACAAGGAATTTTCTGATTTTGAGTGAGATAGCTGTGTGGAAATCACCAGCAGACACAGGCTATTAAAAAAATAGACCTGATCTTAGCCTGCCTGGGACATTCTACTTACTACCTTGTATTGACTGATTGGTTGGGTGTGGTGACTCACCCCCATCCCTGTAATGAAAGAATTGTAGTTTTTCCTATCATTGAGATCTGGGGATCTAAGATTAGGTCTGAGGTTTGTTTACTGTGTTTTGTTTTATGATGCTTGTTTTCTAGTAACTGTACTCCCACAAGTAATAATAATATTTGCTGTTGTTGTTAGGTCATGTCTGAGTCTTTGTGATCTGTGGGGTTTTCTTGGCAAAGATACTGGAGTGGTTTGCCATTTCTTTCTCCAGCTCATTTTACAGATGAGGAAACTGAGGCAAACAGGCTTAAGTGACTTACCCAGGGTCACACAGCTACTAAGTGACTGAGGCCAGATTTGAACTCAGGAAGATGAAGCCCAGTGAGACCATTTAGTCCAATCCTTCTTTCTTACAGAAGAGGAAAGTGAGATTTGAACTCAGGTCTTCCTGACTCCAGGCCCAGCACTCTATCTACTGAGCCACTAGCTTCCAATAATAATATAACTAGCATTTTTACAGCACTTTTAGGTTTGCAAAGTACTTTATAAGTATTGTCTCATTTGATCCTCACAATAACCCTGAGGGCTAGGTAATAATATTATCAAATGAAAAAACTGAGTCTGAAAGAGGTTAAGTGACTTCTCCCAGGTCATGTGACTAGTAAATATCTGGGACCACATTTGAACTCAGGTCATGGTGACCCCAGGGCAGGTAGGTGGCACAGTAGATAGAGTTCCAGACCTGGAATCAGGAAGACTCATCTTCTTGAGTTCAAATATACTTCTTGTGTGACCCTGGGCAAGTCATTTAAGCCTATTTGCCTTAGTTCTGCATCTCTAAAATGAGCTGGAAAAGGAAATAGCAAACCACTCCAGTGTCCTTGCCAAGAAAATCACAAATGGGGTCAAGAAGTGTCAGACACAACTGAAATGACTGAATAACAACAAACACATTGATGGAGTCTCATAAGCTGTATACTTTTGGGTGACTACTGACTCAGCAGGTCCCTCAAACATGGGGATAGCTTTTCAGGGTGAGGGCTGTGGGATGGGGATGGGGGAGTGGAGATTTCAGGGGCCTACATCTATCTCTTACCTTTGTACAGTAATTTCCATATGGCTTTGTGTTCTCTATGTAGACTGATCATCGTCTATAGGAGTACAGGAACTCCCTAAGTGTAAGCCTCCATGTAGCCAAAGAGGGCAGGAGACTTGCCCAAAGGTCAAAGAGTAAATTAGCCTGGAAAAGAATTCAGGATTCCTAACAGCCTGATACCATGGCCAGAACTCCTGAATCTCAAAACTGTGTACCAGGGATATACTGGTAAATGTTTAACAATTGACTTACCACCACCACCACCGTTCCCCTCCTCCCCCCCCCAAAAATGTGCTTTTGAGTTTTATCTACATTATTTACATTTCCTCCACCATGTTCTTAAGCCTAGACAGTCAACAAAACAATAAAACAAACCCTGATGTGTAGGGTTTACTGATTTCCAAGGTGTAAAAGCTCACACTGAAAATTTAACAATCAGCTCTTGTGAGGTGGTTGGAGCTGGCTCCAGCACATTCCTCACTGCTGTGCACTAACCAGTTGCAGAATTTCATCTGTAGGCTCTTACAGCCCACAGCACTGGGCAGATTTCTGCTGAGTGCCTTCCGATCACCCTGCTAGGTCTCTGAGTGAATCCTGAGTTTCTCCCAAGTCATGCTATTCCAGATTTCCCTGAGGAAGCCCCTTTCTGCCCCATCAGTCAAGCTCTCATGTAGGCCAAAGCAAACAGCTCAGAAAATCCCTCCGCTCCTCCAGAGTTGGAGTCAGAGCTGGAACCTCTGTGGAACAAAGGAGATGACCGGGGGAGTCCTTCCTCCCTCCCTTGCCATTCTGCTTACTCTCCGAGTTCACTGTCCTTTTCCCTTAGGAGCTGACCAGTTCAGTGCCGCTGTATCCAACATGCCCTCCTGATACTGGTGCTACATCCCCTGCCCCCCCCATAGGTGGCAAGAATGGAAGGACAGAAACAAATCTTTACTAAGCCCCTCCTATGTGCCAGGCACTATACTAAGCACTTTACAAATATTATCTCATTTGATCTTCACAACTTCCCTAGGAGGTGGGTGCTATTATTATGACCACTGACAGTTAAGGAAACTGAGGCAGATAGTGGTTAAGTGACCAGAGTCACAGAGCTAGTAAGTGTCTGAGGCCAAATCTGAACTTGATCTTCCTGACTCCAGGTCCAGCACTCTAGCTGTCCTTAAAACAAGGTGGAAAGGCTGTAGGAGGAAGCACAGAATCTCAGTGGTCATTTAGTTGAACCTGGATCTCTAAAATATTGTTGTTCAGTTGTTTTCAGTTGTGTCCAACTCTTCATGACCCCTTTTGGGGTTTTCTTGGCAAAGACACTGCAGCGGTTTGCAATTTCCTTTTCCAGCCCATTTTACATATAAGGAAACTGAGGCAACTAGGGTTAAGGGACTTGGCCGGGGTCACACAGCTACTAAGTGTCTAAGGCCAGATTTGAACTCAGGAAGATGAGTCTTCCTGACTCCAGGCCTAGCGCTCTGTGCACTATGGCGCCACCTAGCTGTCCACACTCTAATAATGTACCTGTTATTATATTGCTTGAACATCTCTAGTAAGGGAGAATTCACTACCTCCAAAATAGCCCTTTCTCCTTGGGGAAAGTGGTAGCTCTAATTGTTAGGAAGTTTTTCCTTACAGCAAATGTAGATATGCCATGCCTAGAAAGCTGGGGGTGCAGTAGATAGAGGGCCAGACCTGGAGTCAGGAAGACTTGAATTCAAATTCTGTCTCAGGATTTGTGAAAAACCCTGGACAAGCAACCTAACCTCTCTCAGACTCAGTTTCTTCATCTGTAAAATGATGATAATAATAGCCTCCCAAGAGGTTACTGCAGACTTTGAAGGTCTATAGAAATACCTCTTTGTAGCTTCTGCCCTTTGCTCCTAGTTCTACCCCTGGACCAAGCAGGATGAATCTAATCCCTCTCCTTTGGGACAACCTGAAGTCAGCTGTCAAGTGTCCTCCACCACAACCTGCCCCCACATCCCCCAGCCTTCTCTTCTCCAGGCTAAATGTCCCTAGCTCCTTTAGCTGGTTGTCATTAAGCCACAATCTCAAGGCCTTTCATCTCCCTGATTGCTTTTCTCTGAAAAAGAGAAAGCCGACCAGCCAAAGATGGTGAACCCCGCTTTGGCAGGGATGTCCAACGCTGCCTTTGCAAAACCCCAGAAAGCCTCAGACAGCGAGAACAACAATTCTATAAGATCACAGATCTTAGAATTGGAATGCTTCTTAAGGGATCATCTATCTGGTCCAGCCTTCAAACAACTATCAATATCACTTTTTACAAATGAGAAAACGAAAGTCTAATGAATGCGCCTTGTGGTTATAGGGAGCATTGAACCCATTATCTCATCTGTTCATCACAACTGTCCTGTGAGGCAGGAAGACCTTCTTCTCCTCATTTTACAGATGGGGAAACTGAGGCCCAAAATAACTTGCTCAAAGTCTCACTACTAGCCCTTGGCAGAGATGAGACTAGAACCCTGGTCCCCCAAATGCCAATTCACTATCTTTACAATTTATCCCAGGCTGACACTCTGGGTATGTCTCTATGCCCCCCTACAAAGGCCCAGCCAGATATTCCTTCTAAGCTCCTTGCTTTCAGCCAGCATTAGTGGAGAAAGGAGAAAGGCCAGAGGGCCTGCGGGGATGTGGGGACGGTGAGGATGATTTTCTGCTCCTGCACCCCTGCTTGGCACTGATGCCTATATTGTCAAGTTTGATCAACTGGCGTATCAGTGGACCCTGCCCCTTCTCTCTCTCTAGATTTAATTAAAGTGCCTTTCATCTCTGCCCTGAAGCAATCGGCTATCTTCTGTCTTCTTAATTAACGTTCATTAAGCAAATCAGAACAAGGGTTGGTTTTTCCCCCCTTCCTCCTCTGTAGGTTTTAACCCTTGGTGGGTGAGTGGAAGCAGTCCTCCTGGCTTTGGGGACGGGCACAGGGGGTGAGTCCCTGTTGTTTTGGCTAAGCACGAGGATGAAGCGTGGAGAGAATAAAGTAGTGGGTGTGGGAAACTGCTTGAACCTCCAGCCATGCTGAAGCCCTGAGTGAGTGGGCAAGAGCAGCTTGGGTGAGGATGATGTCCAAGCGGCAGCTGCCTGCTCTGAGCCCGGTCCTGCACCCCGGTACGAAGGCTTCCTAAGTAACAAAGATAAGAACAGAAATTCAAAAGACCCACGTTGCCTGGGGTCGTTCACTATTTTTTCAGCTGCTCATAGGAGCTAGCAGGAAGCGTTGAGAAAACTAATCCAATACCTTCACTTTACAGGGAAGGAAGCTGAGGCCCAGAAAGATGAGTGGCTTACCCAAGATCCCATAAGTAGCAAAAGGCAGGGCTGAAGTTTGAACCCATGAGCCTCTGACTCCCCATCCAATTCAATACCCATCATAGGAGCACACTGCCTCTGACAGAGACAAATTCGGGATTCAACCCCAGCTCCTTTGATTAGTTGGTTTTCCCACTGTACCATTTGTCTCCTGCAGTCATAGAATGACAGAATTTCAAAGCTGAAAGGTCTCAAAGGTCATCTATTCTCATGTGCACCAAATAGGAATCTCTCAACCACACCCCCCAAGAAGTGATCTTTCCCTAAAATAGATTTAATCATAAGAGAAAAATAGGGAAACTGTACTATATGTCAGCCATACTAATCAATATTATTTCAGACTATTTAAAATAACTAGATAGTATAAGGATGGAATATTGCTGTGATATAGGAAATGATGAGTTGGTGAACTTAGAAAAATATGGAAAGGCTCGGACTTATGAAGGAAGATGTTATCCGCCTTCGGAGAGAGGACAAATAAATATAGTATGGTCTTACATAGATGCATATGAATGTATGTGTCTATATATGAGTAGGATTAGAGATATCTACGTATATGTATGTGTATAAGCCTGTATATATCTTTGTGTGTATATATGTATGTATGTATATATGTGTATGTATATGTGTGTGTATGTATGTATGTATATATAAATATATCTAGGCTTAATTATACCTTCTTGGGTGGGGGAGGATGGGGGAAAAAGAATAAAGCAAAAAGTGTACAGCAGAACAAAAGAAAACTTAACAAAGAAGCAATGAAAAGATGGACAGCTCTGAATGCAACATGTAGTATTTATTATATAGGCTTTCTTGAAATGGAAATTTATTGCTGTATATTTTGAATCCTCTCTTAAGTTCTGCTGTGCACATGGCAAAGCTTTTTTTTTTCCTTTTCTTATTTTGTATTTAAGTTTTTATATTTAAGTTCATAATAGTATTTCTTTTTCTTTTCTTAAAAAAAAAAAAGAAATGATCTTCCCACCTCTACCTGAAGAACTCCAGGGATGGGGAACTCACTCTTCTGGAAGTGGCCCATCCCACTTTTGGCCAACTTTAAATGTTAAAAAGCATTTCCTTAAATCCAGGCAATGCATATCTCTCTGAATCTCATTGCCCTAGTCCTTCCCTTTGGGGCTGAGCAGAGAAGGTTGAATCTTTCTTCCATGTGAGGGCCCTTCACATACTTGAAGATCCATATCATGTTTTCCTTTAATCTTCCCTTTTCCAAGCTAAACAGCTCTACTTTCTTTAAAAAAAAACAAACCAAAAATCCCTGTGTGATATGGTTTCCAATACTCTCACCACCCCGGTCACTTCTCAGAATATAGTGTAATTTATCGGCCTCATCATTTGACAGATAAGGAAGTGGCCCAATAAACAAAAGCAACCTGCCTATGTTGTCATTAATGAATGAATCAGCCATGATGAGAACTGGATCACCTCAACTGCCCTGTGAGTTCCTTTAGGCCAGCGACCATGTCTTCTACTCCTCTGGACGCCCCCTTGGATAGACTTAGACTAGGCACTCGATATTTGTTGGATGGATTGACTGCCAAACCAGTCAATGAATACTGACCTCTGAGGAAGGGAAAGATCATTGTGAGTGATTTTATGGAGAACATGAGTCCTGAAAGACAGTGAAGGATTGAGTTAGGCAGAGAGGAGATGGATGGTCTGGGGGCTCAGGAGATAGGAACTACAGTGTGATCAAAGACACACAGATAGGAAAAACATGGCCTCAGGAAGAAATGGACAACAAGGAGGCTAATTTGGCTGAAATAGAGGCTAGTGTAATGAGAGATGAGACTAGAGAGGAAAGTGAGGCCAAATTGTGGAAGGCCTTGAATGCCAGATTGACAGTTTTAGTCAGTATGCAAGAGGCTGAAGGATTTGAAAAGGAGAAGATGTGATCTGGGGTGGGCTTTAAGAAAGTTAATCTGGCAGCTTATGTCAGATGGATTGAAGCAGGGAAGCCTGGGAAACAGTAAGACTGGTTGGGATGCTATGGCAATAGTCCAGGGGTAGGTGATGAGGGCCTGGACTACAGTGGGGGTCATGGGAGTAAAGAGGAAGGAATAGAAAATTAACAACTCACATTTATAGAAGACGTTAAGGTTGGAGAGCACCTTCCTCCTATCAGTCCTGTGAGGTAGGTCATACAAGTTTGATCTCTGTTTTACAAATGAGGAAACCAAGGTTAATAGAGGCCAGGTGATCTCTGGGGTTACACAGCCAGAAAGGGCCATTGACAGATGCAAGAGACATTGCAGAGGAACAACAGCCCAGGGGAAGTTACTACCGAGGAGATTCAAGCACAGAGCATCCGGCTGCCTAGCCCTCACTGGACTCTGCTGCTGGCATGCGCCCTCTCAGGCACTGGACATTCATGTTAGAGGATGCATGGCAAATGCTGACAGCCCTTCGGGAACCCGGGCGGCACTGAATCCTGTGCCAGGGTGCTCATCAACCAGCCTCTGCCTGACACAGCCCATTCTAGGAACATGTTCTATACACAGTGCCAACACGCTGGCCTCAGGGCGGCTGACAAACCACAAAGCCATTTCCAGGACACATCCAGGGCCCCTTGCCAAGGTGCCAGTCACATGGAACAAGCGGAGGAAGGACTCAGTGTCTGAGGAGGTAGCCACCATGCCCTCCCAGACTGAGCGTGGCTGACGTGATACTGAGTTAGGTCCTAATACAGCTTCATGTCTCGGGTGCTTGTCAGACTGATCATATTAGGTCAAAGTGTGACTGAGAAGGACCCTTCATATCACTGGCTACAAGATGGCCCTGAAATTTGGTGGAATGAGGTACCTGAGGGGCCGCCGATTTTAGCTGAACCTAGTGGAGCTTAGAGTAGAGGTCAGGAATCCTAAGTTCTAATCCGACCTTACAAATGAACCTGGACATCAGAACCTTCATTTTCTCATTTATGAAATGTGTTAGAACCAGGCAGTCCTAAGGTTCCTTTCAGTTCTAACATTCTATGTTCCGCATCAGACATTCATTGAAAATTCTTCTTTTATAATCAAGTTCCAAGTTTCTTTCCAACACTAACCTTCTGTTATTATCATTATTTTATTAGGTTATTACATAACATCAAAATATTAGTATTATTGTTGCTGTGTTATAACATGTAATAAATATAATGGCATGGGTGGAGGGCTGGACCTGTGATTACATCAGTATTGGAAATTCCCAATGAGGAAATTCCCTTTATCAGTGAAGATTGGTGTCTGCTTTGCCATCTATAGTCTTAGAGATTTGCTTGGCTTGAGATATTACATGACTTTCCCAGAGTCACATCGTCAGTATGTGCCAAAGGCAGTGCACAGCATTAAAGTATAATTATTATATTGTTAGCATATTTATTAGAAGATCCCATTCAGCTCTACCATTCTAGAATTCTATGATTCTCCAATAGGGGTAAAAAAGGGGGCTCATAGCTATTTAGATACAAGCCTTTATAGACTACTCCAATCCCCCCTCTTCCCACATCCTTCTCCTACTCCCACCGTTGGAACTTTCAGTCAATAATGTTCCTTTGAAAAAAGAACTGGCCCCATTAAGCCCATCAGCTTGCCTTTGGGGCTGCTGTCTACTGCCTGCAGATTGAGGGATCCCCAATTATAAATGAGAACAAACTCAGGGGAACCCTTCTAAAGCAGTCAGGAGCCCAAGGGCTTGCAGGGGAGGAAGAGGAGGGAGAGGTGACTGAAGGAACAGGGATGGTGTTCTTGCTTCTTTTCTTACTTCCAACTCAGCCTGAAATGGCACTGGCAGAGCCTGGGAAGGGGCACCTGGAGTCTCAGTTCTTGCCCGCCATGGCATTACAGCTAAAAAAAATTGAAGGCGTTCAAAGGGCAGCCTTTCCTTGGAAGGAAAGCTATGGCAAATCTGGACAGCATACTAAAAAGCAGAGACATCACCATGCCAACAAAGGTCCATGTAGTCAAAGCTATGGTTTTTTCAGTAGCAACGTGTGGCTGTGAGAGTTGGACTATCAGGAAAGCTAAGTGCCACAGAATCAATGCTTTCAAATTGTGGTGCTGGAGAAGACATTTGAGAGTCCCTTGGACAGCAAAGAGGTCAAATTAGTCGATACTCGAAGAAATTTATTCAGGCTATTCACTGAAAGGTCAAATACTGAAGCTGAAGCTTAAATACTTTGACCACATAATGAGAAGACAGGATTCATTGGAAAAGACCCTGATGTTGGAAAAGATCGAAGGCAAAGGGACAAGGGGATGGCAGGGGATGAGATGGATAGATGGTGTCATGGAAACAATGAACGTGAACTAAAACGGAAAGATCCAAGAGACCATCAAAGAAGCCACACTGTGAGGGGCTCTGCAAAGCTCCTGGCCCCTCCACCCTGCAGCCAATCAAATAGAGAGTATCGATAGTAATCTCAGAGCTCTCTAATGTTCCATCAAACATACTGCTTCAATCCGTAAATCCCCATGTTATCTAAAGGCACTAAACTCAGAGGGGGCATCTGCTTGCGGAGCCCAGCTTCTGCGCCCTATGTCACTATGAAGTGAAATCCGCAGCCCCGGACACCTCTACGGTGGGAGAGCCAGTGGCAACCAGCTCCAGTCCTGCTAAAGGGCTCTCTGTCAGGGTTTTACTCCCTTTTGACCTCCAGTCTTGAAAGCTGGGGAAAGAATACCCAAAAGGAAGGGAAGGTTGAATCTGTAGACAAGTTTTCAAGTGTCTCTCCTAAGAAAATGTCATCGTTGCAGTCTCTGCCATGCCCTGGTATATAAAAAGGACCAAACCTAAACTAACAAGGTACTGTCCCGACTCAGGCCCACCCATCACACCCACCCTAACTCACAGGTTATCCAGAGCAGAATTCTTCCTAGAAATGTCAGAGCCAGCAAGCATCTTAGCATCCAAATTTTACAGATGGAGAAACTGAGGCCCAGAGAGGGCAAATAGACTTACTCAAGGTCCCCCAGGGAGTTCGTGGCAGAGCTGGGGCTAGAATCCTAAAGTCTAGTTCTCCTGACTCCCAGGCCAGGTTTCTTTCCACGATGCCCTATAGAAACTACTACTAGAACTGAAGGAGATCCAAGATAGTAAGCAGGGAGCCAAGCTATAAGGAGCTGTGTAACAATTCCTGTCGCTGCTGGTCTAACGGAGGACATTGACAGTGATCTCAGTGTCCTCCAATGCTCCACCCAGCCTGCCACAGTGATCTCCGAACCACTACCTCACCTGAAGACTCTAATCTCAGAGAGGTGCCCATTCGCAGGGCCCGGCTCCAGCCTCCCATCCTCCATGAAATAAAACCTTCCTTGATCTCCGTCCCCTGACGTCTAACTGAGGAGAGAAATCGTGGTAGCAGTTTCCTGGAACCAATCGAAGATTAAACAGAGAATCTGGGCAGCATCTTCTAGGTCCAGGGGGCAGCTTCTAGGAAGCACCTCCTAGAGCAAAGAGGAATAGCTAACTAACTATGTGGTCACAGAAGTGGAGAAATGGCCAAAAAAAAAAGTCATTATGCGGAGGAGCCACCCTGCACCGTGGCCTCCTGTTAGTTATTCTGAAAGGACAGGGGTCACCGTTCTGCCAGCCCCACGTACCTCCCTCTTTCTGGGCACTCTCTAATGCAAGGTGACTTCGTGGCCCCTGAGGGAAGGAGGGATGCCTTGCATACTCATGGGCTCTTCTGAGATGTCTTCTTAATGTGTTCTGCATTCTTTCTACTAACTGAAAAAAAAAAGGTTATTCCATCTCCAAAACATAGTCTTAGCTCAGGCGCTTGCTTGGGAGACGGGAACCCTTTTGCTTTCATCCGTGGACACCTAGACATCAGCTTTGTGCTGGTATTGCCAGGAGAGAACTGGATGGAGGCCAAATCAGCCAAATCCTGAGGTTCCCGAGGGGAAGCATTCCTGAGTGGGGATCACAGGCATGTATATAGGGTGTGGGCTGGAGGGCCTGGCACACTCTGCCCCTGCTGTATGCATGCGTATCTAGGGACAGACACCAGAAAAGTTTAAGAAGCAGGCCTGCAATGCAAGAACTAGGTTACACATACTAGCATTCTCCCCACCTCTCCCATCTTTCACCCCAGCTGGACCTCACACAGCACTAAGGGTAAGGAAGCCTTTTCTTTGGTCTTTGGAATTGAAAGTCATGGCCCAGCAGATGATGAAGGAACAGCCTCAGCTGAGACCTGCAGAGCCCCCGCCCCCATCTCAGCTCTAAGCCAAGCTGCCTCTCCACTATGAGGGCCTAGGGCTGGGTAAGTGCCAGAAATATGCTCCTGTGTGCATTCAGCCGTGAACTGGGGGAAGATCAGCAAAGCAAGGGCATCCTGGGCAAAACTGCCATCTGGGGGTCTTGGTCTTGGAATGCCCTTTCCCAGTTGCTGGAAGGAGGGGTGGGAGAGGGAACTGTCGGCTTGGTCAGGCTTGGGGGCTGTGCCAATTGCAGGCTATAGAAAACTCATGTCTTTTTCCTACAGGCATGGAGACCTTCGAGGGCTAAGACAAGAGGAAGGCCACGCCTCCAGCCAGCTTGCCTCTCTGTGGCTCGCTGGAGCAGCCTTCCGTTTGGAGGAGACCCGCATAGTGCTCTGCTTTTAGAAGATCAGGCCCTCTTTGTTCTTAGAGCCCTCCAAGGTTTCAGTCAGCCCACTGCACTGACCTCTGGTCCCAACATCAATTGCACCCTCCCCTGACTGAAAACTTCTAGCTTGTTAAGGGTAAAATGACTCCTGGGGATAAGGTCTGACCTAAGAAAGGACAAAGTACTATGAAGAGCAAGTGAGGACCATAGCCTTTGGCAGCTTTCTCTCACTCTCAGCTCTCAAAGCACTTCACATTTGTCTCTCCTCTCCTCTCCTCTCCTCTCCTCTCCTCTCCTCTCCTCTCCTCTCTCTCCCTCTCCCTCTTTTTCTCTATCACTTTCTCTTTTTCTCTGCTTCTCTCCCCTTCCTTCCTCCCCCTCTCTCCCTCTCTCTCTCCTTCCCTTTCTGTCTTTCTCTATGTTTTTCTCTCTTTCTCTGTCATTCTGTTCCTCTGTCTCCTCCTGTCTCCATCCACCCACCTCTTATTTTTCAGTATGGTTTGAAATTTTTTTCTTCTCACCTCTCACCTTAGTTCCATTTTTTTGGGCAAGTTCTATTGATATCTTTTGTTTTCCCATCTCACTAATTTCCAGACACAGCCACACAGTGAGCTTTTCCTGGAAACAAAGTAAAACAGTAAGCAACATTAACCTACATAGAGATTATGTCTGACATTCTGCCACCATTGTCTTCCTACCTTTCCACAAAAGGGAGAGAATTTGCATTCCCTAGTCTCCTCTCAGTACCAAGATTGAACGATTAGAATTACAAACAGTATTACAATTACCTTCACTTCAGTGCACTTTTCATATCCATTATGGTAGCTGGTGTGCACGTTATTTTCCTGGTTCTTCTTATTTCACTCTGTATCAGTTCATCAGTTCACAGTTGTGGTGGGAAACCTGCAGCCTTGAGGCCACGTGTGGCCCTCTAGGTGCTCAAGGGAGGCCCTTTGACTGAATGCAATTTGGATTCAGTCAAAGAGCAGCACTTGAGGACCTAGAGACATGTGGCCTCGAGGCCTTCCTTGTTTTTTGCTGCTACACAAAGTGCTGCTACAAAGAATTTGGTGTATATGATGAGACCTTTCTGTCTTTGGCTTCCCTGGGGTATATGTAAAGTGAACGGGTATGACCGGCTTAGTGACTTTTCTTTCCAAATTCCAAGTTGATTTTGGGAAAAGCTGGACCCATTCTCAGCTCCACCAACAGTGTATTAGTGTGCCTGTCTTTCCATAGCCCTTCAAACCTCAACTACTCTCATCTTTTGTCATCTTTGCCAAATTTTTGGGTACCAGAGGAAACTTGAGTCGTTTCCATTTGTGTTTCTCTTGTTAATGATTTGAAACAATTGTCTATATGGTTGTTGGTAATTTTTAGTTTTTCTTTTAGTAATTATTTACTTATATCTTTTGACTACTTACTTAGCTATGGGGAATGGCTTTTGGTCTTTTACAGGGTGTCCCAAAAGTCTTAGTGTGGTTTTAAGCTTTAATAATTTCAGAACTATAAACACTACAAAACTTATAGAAAATCATTTGAAAGTTTATTTTTAAAATTTCTTTTATATTTATTTAGTTTTCTGAATTTTGAATAATTTGTTGTTATTCAGTCATATCCGACTCTTTGTGACCTTGTAATGCATTTTTAATTTTAATACAACAGGGCACCCTGTCATTATGCATCATGTGTTTGACAGTTTCTGGATGACACTTTCTCAGACTGGTGGATTAGTAGAGGAGGTCCTCTTGCTTGACTACCTTATTCACCTGATTCATTTCCATTAGACTTTTTCTTCGGGGTCACATCAAAACTGTCACTAATGCATTAAAACCTTGTTCTTTGGATAATCTTAATGTTAGGGTTACAAATGCAGTCCTTTCAATTACTGAGCAGCAGCTGATGGAATTGTTTACCTTGTTTGAAAATGGACTAGGGTGATGTGATGTATACCATAAGACTGTGGTTATGTTGAATTTTAGGAAGAAACATATTAATAGTTTTAAATGTTTAAATAATTAACCTTTCAATTTTTTTTTGTAAATTTGTAGCATTTATACTTCTGAAGCTATTAAAGGTTAAAACTGCATTGAGACTTTTGGGACATTCCATACTCCTTCTTCTTTTATTACATAGGTACTGTTTTGGCCAGAAACTCTAAGGGTTTCAACTCAACTTGATTGATTCTTTTGTGAAGGAAAAGTAGGCCATTTTTTACCTCAATTTTTACCTAGCCTTTAACTATTGAATGGGTGTTGCCTCAGACAAACTGATACCTGGGAAAGACCTTAGCTTAAAAAGGCCAAGGTCTCCCACTGCATCCTGGGCCATCTCCAATCGTCCTGATCTATGTCTTGCCACTGAACTCAGAAGACCATGGAGGAGAGAGTGAGGCTGATGACATTGCATAGCTCTGCCTCACATAAATAGCTCTGCCTCACTTAAATCCAATTCACTTGCAAGTCAAGATATCACCCTCCTGATGTCATTGGTCCTCTTCCAGAACAAAAGACAAACAACAACAATTACACATTCATCTTGACTCACATGTCTTTTGGCTTTCCTCCTCTGTGAATCAGTAAGTTACTTGAGAGCAGAACACTATAAATGCTAAGAGCAGTTGATCTGGAGTTGTGGGATCTGAGTTTGAATCCTGGCTATAAGTGGCAGGTCTAACACCTAAGCACACTCTTAATCCAAATTCAAGTTGAGGATGAAATGAGGCACGTGAAAGACATTGAACAGGTAGCAAAAGGTGGTTTACTTTGCCCTAACACAGCAAGGACGAGGCAACAAGGATGCATTGGCACTTAGCTTTAGCTCTGGTAGATAGAACCTCCGTCTCTTCCTTAGGGACATTGATCTGGTCAGCAGGGCAGGGTGACGGTCAGTAGGGTCAGGTGTGGCGACTCTCAAGATATCGGGCACCCTCCAAGTCTGAGGGGTCTGGACTTTTTAATGTGTGAGGTGACCAGGAAGCTCTGTCAAAGGACGAAGGGCCAATCAAGTCTTCTTTTAGGGAAAACTAATCTGTAATGGGGGGAGGAGGAGTTGGAGAAGATGAGAGGGGAGGCATGGATCTAATCCATGTTGCGGGAAAACACAGGTACATACTAGTACTATCACTCTGATCTTACTACTTCCTCGCTGTGTGACTTTAGGTAAGTTACTTAAACTCTCTGGGCCTCAGTCTCTTCATCTATAAAACAAAATGTTCTCAATGACCTATAAGGTCATAGCCTTACATGTATGATCCCATCAAAGGATCTTATTCTTCTTGGCAATACGTTCAACCCCTATTCCTCCTCTAAGCACTTAGCATATAGAAGGTGATCAGTAAGCCAGACAACATGGTGTAGTGGATTGAGGGTCTCATGGAAAGCCCTGAAGATCTGGGTTTGAATCCTACTTCAGATCGTGGGTAAGTGATCAGGCTATGAGATTTACTAGCTATATTATTAGGGACAATTCATTTCTCTCTCAGAGCCTAAATTTCTCTGTCTGTAAAATTAGGGTGAGTAATAATAATGGCACTACCTATCTTACAAGGTTAATAAAGGAGGTATTTTGTAAACCTCAGAACATTATGGAAATGAGAGCTATTGTTAATATTTATTGTTAAATGAATAAGTGCCTATTCCCCAAGTAGCTCCTGCCTTTCGAAGAGCCCAGAAAACTAATGGTCTCTGCAACAAAATAGGAAATATAGAGACTCTTCCTGAATTGCTTCCCTCGAGTCCTCAAATTTAAAGCTTCATGGCTTTATCAGACATAGTGAGATAGTGAGAACTGGGAACGTGTCATGGGCACATTGGGCCAGGAGGTGGGGAGATGGAGGCCTACCAAGGTGTGCTGGCAAAGAGCGCCATCTGGTGGTCTGAAGCCTACATGAAAGGGCCCTGGATTTGGGATGAAAGGACTAGCATTCTCAGATTGGCAGATGGGGAAACTGACGCCTAGATTAAAATCCAGGATTCAAACTCTGACTCCAAATCCATCACTGTTTCCACTATCCCACACGGAACCCTGGCTCTGTTCCTTGCTATCTGTGTGACCTCAGCCAAGTCACTCATTCCTCATGTGTAAAATGAGGGCCCTTAAATTTCCTGTGTTTTAAATATTCTACTTCTACTCTATAAAGTGGGAGAAAGGTAAATGGAGACCCAGAAAGAGAAAGGAAACTGAGGCAGAGGGGACAAGGACCATGGCTGTAATCTCATTTCAGCCCACAGAGGTTGGATATGCAACCTTTGTTGTCAGAGCAATTCAAGTTAAATAGACAAAATGAATGCAAGATAATTTGGGGGAACAAGCACCTGTGGGTATCAGGAAAGACTTCATATTGGAGGCAGAGGTGAGGAGGAATTGCATTCCAAGTATGGAGGAGAGCAGAAATGGGAGATGGAGTACACACCAGAAGGCTGGCCAGTATGGCCAGTATGGCTAGATTGCAAAGTGCATGAAGGGACTAAAGTGTAAGAAGCCTGGACAGAGAAAGGGGCCCAAATGAGAAAAACTATAGACACCCAACAAAGAAAATCTCATGTGGTCCTAGAGGTAATGGGGAGCACTGGAGTTTACTGAATGAATTTTAAAAGCTTACTGTGTGACAAGCAATGGGTATCCAAATACAGTCCCTGCCCTCAAGAAGCTTACATTCCAATGCAGGAAACTACAGAAGAATGATGGCCAAGAAAGGGAGTTTTAGTCAGAAAAATTATAAGATGCGGAGGGTGAGGGAGCTCAGAGAAGAGAAGAAACAACGCCAAAGGTGGTTCAGGATTCCCGGGGGCTGCATGAAGAAGGAAGCTGAAAAAGAGGGAGGGGAGTAAAACCTGACTGGGACTTGGCTGAAACAGTCTTCTAGGAGAGGCAGAAGAACAAGGGCCCTAGGGCAGACGTTCCTGCCTCCAGGGCATGGTCTCAGACAGTGAAGCTGGAAGGTGGAGGGAGTGAAGTGGGATGACAAGATCATTTGGAAAATCATTTTCACCCTAGGGAGAAGGGATTGGTGTGGGGAGAAATTTAAGGCAGGGAGATCAAATAGGGTATTAATGGGAGAGAGCTTTATGAGATAGACATGACAAGATTTGTCAGCTGATCGGATATGTGGAGAGAGGAAGCAAAGGAAAGCAAAAAGGTTTCTAATCTGGGGGACTTGAAGGATGGTGGTGCCTTTCAAGAGAAGTGTGGAAGAGGTGTAGGTTTAGGGGGAGATGGTATAAGCAGTTCTGTTTTGATGTGTTGAGTTTGGGATGCCTAGGTGGTATCCATATCAAGATGTCCAATAGGTAACTGGTGATTCAGAGCCCAAGAGAGAGACTAGAGCTGAATATATAGATATGGGGGTCATCTGCATAGGATCAGGGGATAGGGACCAGACAATGGTATTAGGAAACTCCCTCTTTCCAGGGCAGGGCGGTGCCTTCTCTGCAGAAAGTTGTTTAAAACACTGAGAGGTTAAGTGATTTGCCCAGAGTCACAGAGTCCATAGATGTCAGAGGGAAGACTTGAATGCAGGTCCTCTTAGCTCCAAGGCTAGCTCCTCTGTCCGCTAAGCCTTTAGTGAACCCAAGGGAATTGACTTAGAAGAGGGCCTCTAACCTTTGGGGTATGCACACAGATCACCCTCCGTCAAGGATTAAATTCTTCTCTTGCTGTCACCTTGTGGCCACAACTGGGATTACATGTCCTAGGCTCAGGTTTTCAGACCATTTCAAAAAATGAAGAATTTCAGTCATAGGAATCATAAAAGTTAAAACTGGAAAAGACCTTAGAGGTTCTCTCTAAGAGACATCTGGAAAACCTCATTTTGCAGATGAAGAAACTAAAGTCCAGAGAAGAACAGTGTAGTACAGTGGAAAGACTTGGAGTCTAGATCTGGGTTCAAATCCCACCCTTGATGCTTACCACCTATGTGACCTTGGGTAAGCCACAGCCTCCCTGGGCCTCAGTTTCTTCATCTGTACAAGAGGTAGTTGGACTCAATGGCATCTGAGGTCTTTTCCAGCATTAGATCTAGGATCCTAGGTATTTCCCAAGGTCAAGTAGGCAGAAATAAGAGTGGGGATTAGTCTGCCCAGTTCCTCCGGCTCCAGGCTTGTGATCAGTGAGGCAACAAGCATTCATTAAGCATTTACAGTTTTAGAAATTGCATTGTTACATCACTACTTGGAAAATCCTGGAAAATGAAATGTTACTTTTAGCAACAAAAGTGAAGTCTTGTTGTTTTTAACAAATCCAATCACTGGAGAACAGTTGATCAGTAAGTATTTCCTAAGCCTTTACTATGTGCCAAGGTCTGGGAATACACAGAAAGTTAAAAACGTGGTCCCTGCCCTCAAGGAGCTCACATTCTAATGGGAGAGACAATATGCAAAAAAAATGCACATTTACAAGATACATACAGCCGTAAATAGAAGGTAATCTCAGAGAGAACACACTTTTGGGGGATGGAAGCAGGAGGGGAAGGAGGAGACACTAGTGAGATTGGAGTTGAGTCTTGAAGGAAGTCAGGAGGCAGAGGTAAGCAGGGAGAACATTCCAGGCAAAGGGAGAAGTCAGTGAGAAGGCATGGAATCTTGCACTCACATCAGTTTCCTTGGACGCCAATGAAGACCACACTCCTCTGTGCCTTAGATGGTTTTATAAGTTGCTATGATCAAAAATAATAATGACAACCAAATGAAAAAAATGCTCCAAATCACAAATAGCAAGATAGGTGAAAACCAGAACAACCCTGAGGTTTTACCTCATACCCAGAAAAACGACAAAGATAACAAAAGAGAAGAATAGCCAATATTGGAGGGGTTATGGAAAGATACATACTAACTCATTATTGGTGGACTGGTGAATTGTTACAGCCATTCTGGAAAGCAATTTGGAATTATGCTAAGAAAGTGACTAAAACATCCATTCCCTTTGACTCAGAGATTCTACTGCTAAGTATATGCCCCAAGAAGGTCAATGACAAAAAGAAAGGTTTCATACACACCGAAATATTTATAATAGCACTTTTGGTGGCAGCAAAGAGCTAGACAGAGAGTAATCTTCCATCTGTTAGGGAATGGATAAACAAATTGTGACACTGAATGAAAGGGAGTGTTACTATGCTCTGAGAAACAATGAGCATAATGAATACAAAGAACGTGAAAAGACTTCTATGAACTGATGCAAGAGGAAATAAGCAGAACCAGGAAAATAATATGAACAAGGACCGCAACAATATAAATGGAAATAACATTATCCACAAAATGTAGAACTGAATGTTGAAAAATTATGAAGACTGAGGTTGGCCCCTGAGAAGATACCTCCTACTACTCCTCTGAAGAGATGGGGTCCACAAGTGTGGAACATTACATATAATGTCAGGTGTTTTTTTTTAATGTATTAATTCATTTTTCTGATTTTTTTCTCTACTTTTTTTTAATGTTATGTTATAAGTGATAACTCTCTGGGAAGGAACAGGCAGTTAGGTGGCCCAATGGATAGAGCACCGGTCTTATAATCAGGAATATTCATCTTCATGAGTTCAAATCTAGACTCAGACTCTTACTAGCCGGGTGACTCTGGGCAGTCACTTAACCCTGTTTGCCTCAGTTTCCTCATCTGTAAAATTGACTGGGAGAAGGAAATGGCAAACCACTCCAGTATCTTTGCCAAGAAAACCCAAAATGGGGTCACCAAGAGTCAGACACAACTAAAAACAACAACTCTGGGAAGGGGAAAGAGGCAGATACAGGAACAAATGTAGGTGATGAAAAATCATAAGATTTCAATAAAATACTTTTTCAAATAAAAAATATTGCCTAGTGGTCAATCCTCTGGTTATGTGAAGTCTAAATCATAAAATTCCACCATAGGAGATTCCAAATTCAATTAGACAAGCATTTATTAACACCTACTACCTGCCTAGCACTGAGCTCGGCACTGGAGAAGGAAATATGAAACATGATAAAGTCATCCTCTGGTGGTGAAGTGGATAGAGCACTGAGCCTGAAGTCAGCAAGACCTGAGTTCAAATCTAGCCTCAGATATTTACTAGCTGTGTGACCCTAGGTAAGTCACTTAACCTCTGTTTGCCTCAGTTTCCTCAACCTTGAAATGAGAATAACAACAGCACCTACCTTGCAAGGTTAATACAGGAAGATCAAATGAGAAAATGTTTATGAAAGAAAAACAGCACAGTGATTGGTACATAATTTTAACTGGTACAAATTTCAACTGGTTGATCAGGGGCACACGGGCCCTTCTTGAAAAGCACTATGGTTTGTCGTAATGAAGTCCATGAATTGGTGAGTGTGATGGCAGATCAGCACTTTTAGCTGCTGCTCCTAACTCAGGTGCAGCTAAAAAATACACTTTACTCTCCAGGGTCAGTGAGCCTGAAGTCAGGAGACCTGAGTTCAAATCCAGTCTCAGATACTTGCTAGCTATGTGTCCCTGGGTAAGTCACTTAACTTCTGTTTGCCTCAGTTTCCTCAACCTTGAAATAGGGACAGTAATAGTACCTACTTTGCAGGGTTGTTGTGAGAATCAAATGAGAAAATGTTTATAAAAAAGAGCTTAGCATAGTACTCACTACATACTCATTCCCTTCTCTTTCCCCTCTCTGTTTTCAGTAAATTACCAGAGCAAGTAGTTTATTCTAAAATCCTTCATGAAGTAAAATATTTGGAGAATATTAGAAACTAACTATGGGGCTTTGACAAAAGATGAGGAGGTACTGCACCCTAAAACCCTTTAAACCTGAGAGAGAGTGAATCCTAACAAACTGTTAGGACTGGCCCTGGAGAGCAAAGAGTATTTTTTTAGCTGCACCTGAGTTAGGCCTGTAGCAGCGGCTACAGGTGCTGATCTGTGATCACGATCCCCAATTCATGGACTTCATTACCACAAACTTAAATGATTCTCAAGTAGGGCCCATGTGTCCCTCTTCAGCCAGCTGAAGTTTGGATTGCCTATACAACCAAAGGGCAGCTAAGTGGCACAGTGGATAGAGTGCCAGGCCTGGAATCAGGAAGACTCATCTTCCAGAGTTTAAACCAGCCTCAGACACTTATTAACTGTGTGACCCTGGGCAAGTAACTTACCCCTCTTTGCCTTAGTCCCTCATCTGTAAAATGAGTTGAAGAAGGAAATGGCAAACACTCTAGTTATCTCTGCCAAGAAAACCCCAAAGGGGATCATGAAGAGTCAGACATGACTGAAATGACTGAATAATACAATACAACGAAAGTCTTTCTACTCTGCCAAATAACTGATAGGGAAAAAAGAGGCAAATGGCTATAAAACGTTTAAGAGTCAACCTTCACGTCTGTGTAGATCTGAAGGCTGAAAATCCTGAAGTCAGATAGCCACAAATCTTGCAAGTGTTAAAGAAACAATTTGTGGTATCCGGGGTGATCATCAAATGTATGCCAAATTTCTCAGCATCGTTCAACACAAAAGTGAGAAGCCTTTTGCGTTTGCCATGGAAGGAGACAGTCAACCAAAGAGGTCAACAGCAAAAGAAACAATAAACTCTGAGGGAGCAGATAAAATCAATGAGTTTAAGAAGGCAGCTAGGTAGTTCAGTGGATAGAGCACTGAGCCTAGAGTCAGGAAGATCTGAGCTTACATCTGGCCTCAGACACTCACTAGCTGTGTGGGCAAGATGTTTAACCTCCATTTTCTTTAAGCCACTGGAGAATGAAATAGAGAATCACTCCAGCATCTTTGACAAGAAAATCCCATGGATAATATTGGCATGCTGTGGTCTACAGGGTCACGAAGACAGTGCCCGACATTATCACGGGTCATTTTTATATCTATTCCATCTGGACTCATGGAACTTCACACAAAAATGACGGTAAGATAGAAGACTGGGAGAGTCCTTCTCTGCTGGATGACTCCCGAGTAGCCCTTGTGTTCTAGTTCTTCTATGAGATGTTGTTGTTGAGTCAATTCAATTGTGTCTGACTCTTTGTGACTTCTTTTTGGGGGAGAGGGTGGTTTCTTGGCAAAGATTCTGGAGTGGTTTGCCATTTCTGTCTCCAGCTCATTTTACATATGAGGAAACTGAGGCAAACAGAGTTAAGGGACTTGCCCAGGGTCACACAGCTGGTAAGTGTTTGAGTCCAGATTTGAACTTGGGTCTTCTTGATTCCAAATCCAAAGCTCTATCCACTTTTCTACCTAGCTTCCTCATAGATAGAGGTAAGTGGTGGCAGAAAACATCACAAGAGAACTGGTTTCACCAACTCAGCCACTGAACCAGAAAACTTTGATTTTGGTGTCTCTGCAGTTCCTGAAGAATGAAAGAATTGATTGAGGTAGAAACTCGGTGTGAAGACATGAACGTTCTTCTTACAGGGTGAGATGTGGGCTATGTCCAGTGGTGTGCTGGTAAATGTGTTAACAACTAGCTAGGGGAAAATATGTGTTCATGACATACTTTTAAGTTTAATTTACATTATTAACATTTTCTCTATCCCTTTTCTTAAGTCCAGACAATCAACAAAACAATAAATCAAGCCCTGATTTGTAGTATTTGCCAATTTCTGACACATTGAAATTTTAACAATTGGGTCTCAGGAGCTGGTATGAGCTGGCTCCAGCACACACCCATGGATATGCCTAAGAAGCAACCCACAAAATCCACCTCACTGCTTCCTATCATTTTGGAAGATTCCCTTATACATCCTGAAAGATTTCCTAAGACATCTGAAAGAATTACTGGTGAGTGGTATCATCTCAGAGTCCAGCAGTCTGTATACCTCACCTCTTCCTTTAAGGTGCTCCTCAAGGGGGGCAGCTAGGTGGTATAATGGATAGAGCACCGACCCTGGAGTCAGGAGGACCTGAATTCAAGTCCAGCCTCAGACACTTGACACTTACTAGCTGCGTGACCCTGGGCAAGTCACTTAACCCCAATTGCCTCACCAAAAAAAAAAAAAAATTTCAATAAGATGTTCCTCAAGGATCATCCCTCTGTACTTCTAGTTCTCTCCTTCCCAAACTAGCTTATACTCAACTACTTCATATATGTCTGTATTTATTTACTTTATAGTAATGCTACATATAATGACATATGGACTTTTCACCCTCATTAGAGTGTAAGCTCTTTAGGAATAGGAATTGCTTCATTCTTTATACTTGTATCCCCAACACCTAGAACAGTGCCTGGTACACGGTAGGTGCTTAATAAATAGTTGTTGATTAATGATCCAAATGGATATAAACAGTACCCTGTGCCAAGAGTTCAGGATACCCAGGGTCATTTGTTAGGCAGCCAGGGGTATTCTGTATTGAGTTTAACCAACGAATCCACCAGTTAGTTCCTAATGAAAGAAGGCCCAGAGAAGATGCCCTTTATCAAAGGATGATGGCATTACCGAATCATAGATTTAGAACTGAAAGGGACCTCAGACATTATCACAGGGGTGGGGAACCTGCAGCCTCGAGGCCACATGTGGCCCCATCCCTGATTATGTACGAGCCCTCTTTTTATAGATGAGAAAAGTGAGAAAGCTAGGAAAGCTAAGTGACTTTCCCAAGGCCACACAGGTAGTAAGTACAGATCAGAGGAAGGATTGAAACCAGGGTTTTCTGACTCCAGTGCCAGAATTCTTTCCACTTTACCATGCTGCCTCTCAAATGAACACCTTGATTCTAACCAGAATGAGCATATGCTGCAGGGCAACTCAGGGGCCCCTGTAACTTTTCAACAGTTTATGGAGAAGAAAGTTGGAGCCGAGACTCACACTGAAATATTGATTAACTTGGACGATCTCATTGCCTTTGAAATGACATTGGAAAAACATAAGGAAAGATGGATGAAAGTTTTGGATGAGCTGGAAGAAGCTGGTCTGATTCTATCAGTTAACAAGGGCCAATTCTAAAGAAAATTTAAGTACATGAGTTATATTGTATCTCAACAAGAAGTGCGTATTGACTCAGAGAAAATAGAAATACTCATCAGCTGGCCATGTCCAAAGAACCTCTTAGAATTAAGTACTTTTCTAGGATTTTGTGACTGTTATCTCAGATATGTAAAGAACTCTGCTGTTGTTAATAAACCATTGAATGTTCTCACACATGGATATATAACTAGGAGGACCCAAAAGCAGAAGGACGAGAAAGGCCTGACTCCTTTGCCCCAACCTGGAGATTACTGGCAGGAGAAATACGAGCAAGTCTTTAAGCATATAGTTAATAGCCTCACCCATGCACCAGTATTGGTCTGTGCAGACCCATTCCAGCCCATTGTGCTGTACACTAGTATTAGTCTAGAAGGCCTGGGAGCAGTTCTAGACCAGACACCTGTTGCATTGGCCATTAGAGGACTTATTGCCACTGAGACTCATGGTATCCCATATAAAAACTAGTTCCTGGCTTTGAAGTCAGCTGTCACTGAGAAGTTCAAAGAATGTGAATGGAACAACAGAATGAAGGGACAACAGCCTACAGACTTGTATTTTTGATCAGTGTCAGGTTTGGACACTGCCTGACACACCATCTTTGGATGGGTAATACTAAGAGTCCAGCATGAGTCAATGACGTGGGAAGAATAATGTGGATAAAGATGCATGTGACCCTGAAACTGCAGAGAAGGAGGGTGAGATAATTATTTATGATACCCAGTGAATTAGGGTGCAGTCAAATGGAAGTAGAATAGAGAGTCTGGGGATTCTACCAGGAGATGTGTCATCAGCGTATATGAATTTGGTTGCATTGAACCAATCTCTTTCCCTTTCTCTCAGTTGTCCTTGAAAGACTTGTGATGAGAGCAGATTGATGATGGAGGACTTTGTGAGGTGATACACGCCAAGAAGAGAGGGGCAGACACTCGGGAACTCAGGCTCCATTCCCTAGAAGACACCCCGCTTTTGAGACAATGGCAGAAACAAGCTATACAGTAGAGTGCTGTACTTGACTGTAATCGATCCCACACATGGTATAAGGAAGCAGTTGCTGCTGCCCAAAACATTTTGCCATAAGGCCTTACATGACAACTTTGGACATTGAGCCAAAATAGGCCATTTGAGCTAGCACTCACTTTTCCTGATCCCCTAAATCCTACTTGGTAGCTAAGTGAAGACTTATCTAATTGAGTATATCTAGCTGGCCACAGACTATGCTGCACATTATATCCAGCCATTCTCCAGAAAATCATGGCCTACTCAATGTAGGTATCTTGCTAACTTTGCCCTCTCATCTTGTACATTCCATATATCCCTACCACTTGCTTTTGCTCTGGAATTAGAAATCAAGTCATTGCTACTAGAAAAGGCATAACAACCAACTAACCTGTGGTTTCATTCATAATACTGGACTTCCAAGAGCAGAATCCCTTTCCCTAGCCACCCTTCCCTGAGATGTGTTGTCTGCTCCTTTTAGAATATAAGCTTCTGGCCAGGTGTGGTAGAACATGTCTGTAATCCCGGCTATTGGGGGAGGTGGAGGCTGGTGGGTTGCAGGAGTTCTGAGCTGCAGTAGGGTTTAGTCTTCGTACTAAGTCTGGCACCAACATGGTGAATCCTTGTTAGCTGAGAGCCATCAGACTACCTGAGGAGCGGAGAACCAGCACAGGTCAGAAAAACAGAACAGGTTAAAGCTTCCATGCCAGTCAGTATTGGGATAAGTGCCACTGCACTTTGGAAGGAGAAAGAGAAAACGTGAGTTCCTTGAGGGCAAGGACTACCTCTTTTTTCTATTTGTAGCTCTAGCACTTAGCACATTGCCTGGCATGTAGAGATCATGCCTAGACTATCTCAATAATAACCTGATGGTTGATCTTCTTGCCACTGGACTCCTCACTCCAGTCCATCCTTCACTTATCTGTCAAATTGACGCTCCTAAAGTACAGGTCTGACAACTTCACCCCCACCTCAATAAACTCCAGTGGCTCCCTATAATCTCTAGGGTCAAATATAAAATCCTTCATTTGTATGTAAGGTCAAAGCCTTTCATGACCTGTAGCCCCCACCGCCATCTTCCCAATCTTCTTACACCTTATACTCCGCTCTGCTCAGTTACTTTGTAATCCAATGACAGTAGCCTTCTTGCTGCTCCTCAGAAAGACACCCCATTCCTCCAGCTCCAGGCATTTTCACTGGCTGTCCACCAGGCTTGGAATGTTCTCTCTCCTCATCTCCACTTCCTGGTTTTCCTGGCTTCTTTAAAATCCTACCTTCCACAAGAAGCATTTCCCTATTCCCCTTAATTCTAATGGCTTCTTCCTGTTGATTATTTCTAATTTATCCTGTATTTAGTTTGATTGTATATAGTTGTTTGTATATTGTCTCCCCTATTAGATTGTAAGCTCACTGAGAGCAGTACCCCCAGTGCTTAGCAGAGTGCCTGACATGTAACAGTTGCTTAATAAATATTTACTGACAGACTGATTCCTCCCATTATAACTTCATTGGTGGGTGTCCACCTTAACCCATATGGCCCCTTAGCACCTGTGGTCATAGATAAGAGCCTCTACATCTCCATTGTTAGCCAACCTCAAGCAGAATAGGAAATATACCAATATCATATTATCATCCCCCTCAAGCAGTTACTGGGCTCAAATATCCCAAAATATAGAACTGGAAGCAGATATAACTGCTCCCTACCAATCATCATCCTAAAACCCTCCCCCAAAATTAAGGAGCATCCCTACCACACAGCAGAGATAGAACTTGTCCTGTACAAAAGGGGGGAGCTGGAAAGCTACCTTTGGGAGCTGCCACATTATCACTCCAATCTAGGCATAGATCCCACTGCCTCCCCTGTATCCAGCTGGCTATATAGACTATCCTCTCATAAATCTTATTTGGACATTTAAATCTTGTGTGTGGGTTTTTTGCTTTTCCATTTCCTATTGCACATGCCAAATTACCACATAATGACTCATTTGGAGAGGGCCTTATTGGCATTAAAATGAGGAGGAGAAACAGATCATTTTGAAATTCCTCAAAGTTCACGCAGAGCCCTTATTCAAATTTTTGCAATGATGCCACATAGAAATGACATACATGATAAATGGTATACATAATGTTTGTGTTATTCAGTCATTTCAGTCATATCCCACTCTCCATGACCCCATTTGGGGTTTTCTTAGCAAAAATGCTGGACTGGTTTGCCATTTCTTTCTCCAACTCATTTTACAGGTGAAGAACTGAGTCAAACAAGTTAAATGGCTTTATCAGGGTCACACAGCTAGTAGTTGTCTGAGGTCAGATTTGAACTCAGAAAGATGAGTCTTCCTGACTCCGAGCCCAGAGCTCTATCCACTGTGCCACCTAGCTGCCTTGTAAATATATAACATTTACATTATATAATGCATGATGTATACATATCTGCTAATCAATTAATAATCATTTATTAAGCCATTGCTATGTGCTAGGCTTTAGAAGTACAAGGTGGTTGGTTGGTGTCCTTTGTTCTCAAAGAGGACCAAAATGACATGTTAGAGTCAAGTTACAACGTGTCTGACTGTGGCTGATCAGACCAATGGGAGTAGTGACTTCATCTTCCATCATACACTCAAGGAGAGCTCAGCTTTGATGCCCAGGTTTCTGCAGAGGTCAGGGATGGGCCGTATCTGTTGTGATTCCGAGTGCTAAGAAGATGGTAGAGATCATGGGTACGGTGCTTAAACACCTGGTCCAGTATCAAGTAGCGATTAGCATCAGAGTGGATGGTCCAAAAGAAGACTTTGCCATTGGCAGATGTCTCCTGAACAAACATGTCATATGGGGGCAGCTAGGTGGTGCAGTGGATAGAGCACTGGCCCTGGATTCAGGACAACCTGAGTTTAAATCCGGCCTCAGACACATAACACTTACTAGCTGTGTGACCCTGGGCAAGTCACTTAACCCTACTGCCTAGCCCCCCCAAAATAAATTAATTAAAAAAAAACAAAAAAAAACAAAAACAAAAACAAACACGTCATATAGAAGAAGATTATGGTGGATCGAATTCTTCCAACCCAGTTTATTGATGTGCTTAAAGTAGGGAAAGTCATCCTCAATCCAGGTATAGATGTCTTTCTAGTTATATTTCCACCCTGTGATGTTGATGGCAAACTGAATCATAGCCATGTAAGAATAAGGTGGTCTTTCCAATACAGAATCCTACAAGGAGGTTGATGCAGCTGGGGTTCTTTCACCTTGACTTGACTTTGCTCCAGATGTTGATTCTCCTCCTCGAGCTCTTGTTGAATGCTGCAAGAACTCAGTCCATCGGAACTCATCTTTCCTAACCACTGAATATTGGTCAGGTTATCATCCAGAAGGCAGCCTGCTGCCCCACTTCTAGCACAGCCCTCCAGCTCCCATCGCTGACTGGAATGGGCTCCTAGTGGTCTGGGTAGGGTCACATCTCTAGTTGCAGGTTTTGGTCCCATGCTTTCAGCTACCACTTCATCTCCTTGGTTTAGGGGCTGGGATCCAGGAGGATGGGCAGGGGCCATGATGAATTTGTTGGGACCACTGCTACTGCTTTCTTTCCCCTTGACAATCAGGGTTGCAATGATGCTCTGGATATCTGTGTTGGTGGGAACTGCCACCATTTGGGTGTTCAGCATGCTGGGATGGTTGCTGGTCTTGATGCCTGTTGGAAACTTCTGAAGATCAAGTTCCGCCACCTCCTTGGATGCCTGCATTTGGCTAAACTCCTGTTGAGCAGACAATACGAGCTTGGAATGCTCTACCACGGTTGGGCACAAGTAATCCATGTGAACATTTGGGGTGGATTCTCTAAATTTGCACATCTCTCATTTCTTTTGAGCTACTTCAATTCTGCTTTGCTTATGACGGTATCCCATGCTGGGCAGTCCTGTCCCAGTGTCTCCCAGGTTGTGCAATCAGAGATACAAGTACAAAAACAATGAAGCCATCTTTACTTTTAAAGAACTTATTGCCTCCAGCTCTCTTGTACATATACCCTCTACATAAATAATATAATGTACATACCTGACATTACATACATGGCCTGACTAAATCATCTCACCTTTCTTAGCCTCAGTTTCTTCCTCTGTAAAATAGGGATGTTGCTTAATGTGGAAATTTGTTTTGCGTGACATGATGTTTGTAATTTTTTTTTTCATTTCTTTCCTTCTCAATGGGTGGGGTTGGAGAGAGGAGAGGGGAAAGGAGATAATCTGGAAATGAAAATAAAATAAAATTGAATAGGGAAATAAAGGAAAGTAGAGGTGCAACAGAGGAGTTCAATTTTTATTTATTTTTTAAATAAAATTCTATTTTTGAAATCGTTTTCCCCCCACCATATCCCTCCTTTCATTTCATCCCTGAGAGACATTCATTATAATAAAGAAGAAAAAAAGAGAAAAGTTAAGTGAAATTAAATCAACAGATTGAACCAATCAACATATCAAAAACAAACAAACCTGATGCTATATGGAGTTTTCTGTACCTATAGTCACCCACCTCAACAAATAAAGAGAAGGAGAGGCGTCTTCTCATTTCTTCTTTGAAACCAAGCTTGTTCATTATAATTTAGCAGCGTTCTAAGTGTTTTGTTTCCTTGGAGTGGTGGCTGTTTTTCCATTTACAGTGTTATAGTCATTGTATAAGTTGTTTCCCAGCTTCTGCCTCTTTTGCTTTGCATCAAGCCTTCTCAATAATAACTAGGGCTTGTGTCCTTGAGCCCTCCCCTGGCTAGTATGACCAAGTGGGAAAAAGAAAGCTGCCCAATTCCTTTTCAGAACTGCTCAGATTCTCTCAGCAAGAAGTCTTTCAGTATTAGAGGAGTTTGAATGGTGCAGCCATTTTATGAAGTGAGTTGGAGCTATGTACCCATGAATTAATCAATTAGATATACCCTTTGATTCAGCTATACCACTCCTAGGCCTATACCTCCAAAGAGATCAAAAAAGGAGGAAACAAACTCAAATGTACAAAATATTTAGAGTAGCTCTTTTTGTGGTTCAGCCCTGAACTGAACTGAAAAGTAGGTTGGGATGCCCATTAATTGAGAAATAGCTGAACTAATTATGGTATATGAATATAACAATTGTGTTGTGAGAAATTATGAAAGGGATGATTTTAGAGAAACCTGAGAAGACTGGTATAAACTGATGCAAAGTGAAGTGAGCAGAACCAGGAAAACAATATGAAAACAAATACAGTAACAACAACATTGTAAACAACTTCAAATTACTTAAGAACCCTAATCAATGCAATGACCAACTGTGATTCCAGAGGACCCAAGATAGACTATGCTACTCATCCTGACATAGAAGTGATAGACTCAAGATGAGAATGAGACATATGTTTTTGGACATTGACAACACGGGGATTTGCTTTGCTTGATTATGCCTATTTGACATGAGGGTTTTCTTTTTCTTCCTTTTAAAAAAATATTCAATGGGACAAGCAGGAAGAGAGAGGGAGATGAAATAAATGCTTGTAAAAATAAAAATAAGGCAGCTGGATGTGGTAGTACATGCTTGTAATCCTTACTATTGGGAAGACTGAGGTTGATGGATCACTTGAGCGCAGGAGTTCTGAGCTCCAGTAGGGCTAAGCCATTTGGGAATCTGCACTAAGTTTGGCACCAACATGGGGAATCCAACAAGTGAACCATCCTGACCTCTCACAAGCTGCAGTCCTTGGACTGTACTGGACTCTACCATCATCATGTTCCCAGAAAATTTCTTTGTCAGGAAACTCATCATCCTTTGAGATTGCAACAACTTTGGTACTCATGACACTTCGGTAACCACAATACCGTCTGTCCTCCAACTGGAGATCTGAAGGGCAAAGCACACAACTCCTCCTAAAGCCTCTATTTATTTGTTTATTTATTTTGCTTTTTGGTGAGGCATTCAGGGTTAAGTGACTTGCCCAGGGTCACATAGCTAGTAAGTGTCAAGTGTCTGAGGCTAGATTTGAACTAAGGTCCTCCTGACTCCAGGGCTGGTGCTCTATCCACTAGCCACCTAGCTGTCCCCCCCCATTAGACTGTAAACTACTCAAGGGCAGGAAATTTCTTTCTTTTTCTTATTTGTATCCCTAACACTTTGCATAGTGTCTGTCACATACATAGTAGGTGCTTAGTAAATGTTTATTGACTGACTGACCTAAGGAGGAGGTCAGAAATGTGCTTCAGTACTGCTAAGTAGTAGGATCAGGCCATGAGTGGCAGGTATACTTCCAGCCTAAGTGAGATAGGGAGATTCAGTCAGAAAAAAATTAAATTAAATTAAGGACAAAAAAAAAAGTCTTCCTCAGTACACGCCCACAATAGGGAAATAATGGTCCTTACAGCACCTCCCTCACATCATTGTTGTGAACCCTTTGTACACTCGAAAGCATGAAACAAATGTTAGCTCTTACTATGCACTCACACATGTGCACCAGTCATATACATGGCCATGCATGTACACACACTGCTCACACACTTAGGGCATTTGTGCACTGCCCACATACTCCCATCTGATCTCCCAAATGTGGCTCCCACCTGGGCAGGGATGCCCAGGTACCTGCTCCACCCACCTGGGAGGATAGGAAGCCCAGTAAGCTGCCTAGGCCAGGGAGCAAGGGGTCTTCCCACAAAATTCCAGGCTTCCAGGCCTTCCTTGCCAACATAGATCCATCCTCATAAGGTCCTCACACTCAGCTGCCCTCCAGTCTTCAGCTCACCTAGTATTCATTCTTGGCATTTACTCGTTCAACAAGCATAGGGGATTATAGGATCACAGAGCTGGAAGGAATGTCAGAGGGAGAGGTGGAATGAGGTAAATTATTGCACATGAAGAGGCGTGAAATACCTATTACAGTGGAGGGGAAGATGGGAGGGTAGGCGATGAGCATTGCTTGAACCTTACTCTCACCAGTACTGGCTCAAAGAGGGAATAATATACACAATTAGTTAAATATAGAAATTGATCTTACCTGACAGGGAAGTCGGAGGGGAGGAGATCTAGAAGGGATGTCAGAGGATATTTAATCCAACTGTCTCATTTTACAAATGAGGAAACTGAGGTCCAGGGAATACTGAAAGCTCACTATGTATTCAGGTCCCTGTTGTCAGAAATTTTTTATAAATCAGTGAGACTTGATTTTAAGGAGCTTACAACCTTTACCTTGCTGACCAGAATGGAGAACAGGACACGTATAGGGAAAAAGAAGCTTCCGAAAAGGCTACCTCCTGCCCAAAGCTTTGCTGTGCTGTCCTTCTCCATTCCCCCTTTCTGCCTCCCCTATTGTTGTTTCCTTCTGGCCCTCCCAGGATTGCCCTTCTATTCCTAATCCCTCTCCAGGGGGCCTTCCTGAGCCTGCCTTGGAGCCAAGCTGCTTTAGAACCAGGGAATCTCTCATTCATTCAACAAGATACTGACTTTGAAAAGCATCATATTCCTAGCCTGTCCGTGAGTGTCACGCGGGCCCCACCGTCTCCCAGGACTATTGCTACCTAGACCTGGAAGGGAGGCATTAAAACTCAGCTGGGGAGGGGGGAAGGGGAAAAGGGCAGTGTAGACACAAGGTAGTGGAGCTGGGGGCCACAGCTCATTCAATTCCTGTGCCCACTGCCCATTCTAGGCATTAGTGCTAATGGCCTGGTGGCCAGGGGCCTCAAGATTTGGAAAAGATATCAGGGTGGGGAGGGATATGGAAGCTGTATACTCACCCAGGAAGCAGCTGATTAGAAATTCTAGGAATGGTGAGAGAGAGGAGTCTTAGAGCTGGTATTAAAATATCAGCACGTACCTATTCAAATGCTATATTTTAGTTCTTCAAGTTCAAGAGATCCAGGCAATGGATCTATCCAATCAATGAAGGCACTACAAATTGCAATATATATATGCCTTCTCATCTTGTGTGGGTCTTGTCTTTGTCCTCCCATAACTCCTTCTTAGAGGACATCCAATGCCCTGGAGACCTTTTACTGGGTCTTTTAACATTCCATGGGCACCATGGAAGCACTTGGGCTGCCTATTTATTTTCCTTCACTTTTTAAGCCAGCCTAGCCCACCTCCTTTTCTAATCATATGTTTATTCTATTATGTCCTTTACAATATTTCTTGCATTCAAGTCATTGGTACTAATGTACTATTGCCAACTTGTGCCTACTATCCAATTCTCCATTGTTCTTTGAATCATCCAATGAATGGATGAAAAAGCATATATTATGCAAAAAGTATATATGGAAAAGCCCATATTAAGCACTTATTGTGTGCCAAGCACTGTGCTAAGCATTGTGAACATACATACAAAGGTTAGACATTCCCCAGCCCCAGAAGATTGAATTCCAATGGGGGAGATTATGCTGCAGCAGAGTGGGGAGCAGGGAGGGGTGTTTTGATTTGGAAAGTCTGTGGGATGGTGAGTGGAGCCATAGGGGAGTAGACACACATATCCTTTCCAGTAGTGACGGCAATTTTGATTTGATTATGGTCCCAGAGCTGGAAGAAAAAGAGAGGAGGTTGATATGGACACAGCAGCAGTAGGCAAGATGGCCAAGATGCAATGTGAAGCATAGCTGGAGCTAGCTTGATAAAGTGGGCCATGTGAGACCCTCCCCAATCAGAACTGTGTGAGTCCCAGGCCCACAGGCACAGTCTCTGGTCCAGAGGGTGCAGCAAAATTCCAATTTTTCCAAGACTCTGCAGCTATGTGATTCATAGTCACAAAGAATAACTGGAAGGATATTACTGTTAAAAAAAAATAGATGAGGCTTAGGGCCGCTAAGTGATGCACTGGATAGAGCACCAGGCCTGGAATCAGGAGGACCTGAGTTCAAATCCAGCCTCAGACACTTGACACTTACTAGCTGTGTGACCCTGGGCAAGTCACTTAACCCTGATTGCCTAGAGAAAAAAGATGGGGTTTTGTGGGTATCAGGGAGTAGCTTAGGACCATCAAAAGTACTGGTTAGTTTTCCAAATACAATCCAGCTTGCCCTCTTCCTCCTACTCAGTTCCTTACATTATTTTATTTGTTCTCACAATATACTTGTGAGGTCAATCAGTCAACAGACATTTATTAAGTGCTTACTATTTGCCATGTACTGTGCTAAGCACTGGGGATACAAAAAAGAGGGGGGAATAGTCCCTTCTCTCAAGGAGCTCATAGTACAAGTGGGAGAGAAAACACATAAATATTTAGGTAGATACGAGTTATAGACAGAGCACAGATGAAGGTAATCCGAAAGGGGAAGGCATTGGAAGCTTGGGGCCTGGGAGGTGCCTCCTGAAGGAGGTGATATTTGAGCTGAGTCTTAAAGAAAGCCACAAAAGCTATGAGATGAAAGTGAAGGTGGAGAACATTTTAAACATGGGGGATAGCCTGAGCCAAGGCCCAGACAGGAGTTCAAGTGATCTATCCAGTGAACTGCAAGTAGACTAGTCTAAGTAAGCACTACAGGCATTATTATTCCCATTTTACAGATGAGGAATCTGAGGCTCAAAGACATTAAGTGACTTATCCTTGGTCACCCAGCTAACAGAAATAGGATTCAAACCAGGTGTCTCCTGAATCAAAGTTCAACACTCAAGACTCCACTGCCTCCATTATTGCTGGTGTGGATCACAGCACAAACGATAGTACAGTGGTGGGAATGAGCCTGGAATGTTCATGGGACACTATCTCAAACAGAGGATATGATGGGAAAAAAAGTTAGATTAGATTGAGCTAGACTATGGAAGGCTTCAAAGGACTTGTTGAGGAGTTGAATGCCAGTGGATGAAATAAGGAGTCACCCCAGGCCTTTAAGCAGGGCAGTGACAAAATAAAAATGTTATTTCAAAGATCTAACAGCCTCAGTGCAGGGCAAGGAGGTGGTATGTATCATATGTTGGAACTGTTTTGAAGGACTAAGAAATCCAATTCTTTGCATGCAGAAGTCCCATTTGCAACTTTTGCCTTTAGGATCCAACCCCCAGGTGGATCTAGCTTTCATTTAGCATCTTCTACTTGCTAACAGGAACAGAAGTGAAAGCACTTTAAAAAGTGAGGAGTCCTCTCCCTACGGAAAATACAAGAACAAGAAGTTGTCCTGATCTCTCACAGTACCTAGAGGGCAAGGCTGTCCTACTTCACCCCTCCACCAATCCATGCCTTTTAAAAGAGACATCTTCAAAGAGTAAAGTAGATCTCACATAGATGCTCAGAAATGTCAATATTTTTAGCCTTGCTATACTCTAGAGGTCCTTATCCTATCTCCCACTCTCACTGATGAGTTGGATCCCTAGAAGGATCACAGATGGCCACATTTCCCCTTCAGGATCCTAGGAGCACTCCTGAGGAGAAGAGAGATTTCTATCTAATTCTATTGGCTGACACCATTCCGGTGCGTTCTCCCCAATATCAATCACCAGCTACACTTAGTACCTCCCTAATATAATTAATTGAACCAGTGATTAGCACCCCATTGTCATTTTAACTAATTAATATTAATTACCTTCTACAAAAGGCATATGTACTGAGAAGATATAGCAGGAGCAGAAAAACAAACACCATTTCTCTAAGCCAGAAACACGTTCTCCCTTCAGTACCTTGGTCCCTGGGGAGAGTGGGCTCAAACTGAAAGTGACTGCTACAAAGCATTTGCCCCACCAAGTTGTTTTCCAAATGAGATGTAGCAGAAGGATAGAATCATCCTCTTGCTTGCAGAAACCAGCATCTCAGTGTCTACCCCCTACTGGGCTAGGTCCACAAGGTCCCTGGGGGCTTCTTACCCAGGGGCTTGGCTGCCCACAAACTCTTCATGGGCTCCAGGTCTTGGACCCTCAGTACTCTCCCAACCTTTCTAAGATCACAGAGGCAGTCCGTTGGATCTCCAATACTCTTCTACCTAATGCTAAACATAAGGATTAACAGACGGATAAACATAATGACAAAAGGATAAACATAATAGAGACAGGTAATAGTAGGGCTACACAGCCCATGGTTTTATGTTGACTCCGGTAGAGAAAGCAGGCTGCTGGTACTCTCCCCAGCTGCAACCTTGAGTATTATTGCCTCCTTACTTGAACACAGAGAGAGAGGAAAAGGGACTGAGGTTGAGTCAGTGGGGTCTGTTATAGGCACACCCAGTTCTGACTCAACAACTAAACAAAAAAAATCTGTCTTTGACACATGGAAAGTGCAAAGGAAACAAACTATAAAATGTTGTTGTTCAGTCGTTTTTCAGTCGTGTCTGATTCTTTTGACTCCGTTTGGGGTTTTTTTTGGGCAAAGATACTGGAGTGGTTTGCCATTTCTTTCTCCAGCTCATTTTACAGTTGAGGAAACTGAGGTAAACAGGATTAAGTGACTTGCCCAGGGTCACACAGCTAGTATTTGAGGCCAGATTTGAACTCAGGTCTTCCTGACTCCAGACCCAGCACTCCATCTACTGTGACACCTAATGCCTATTAAATTAGACTGTTGAATTTCTCAATAGATATTTATTCGTTTGAATTAAATGAAAAGAACATTGCGTTAGCATCTAATTGAGACTTTTCTCCCCAGTGAAATCAGAGGATTAGAAAGAGCAATGAAAAAGGAAGTGCCCATGAAAGAAAATATGAGGTTTTCTGAATAATCATATTTAACATGTATTTATTCAAGAAACTTCTGTGAAAGCATTGTGCTAAGGGCTGGGGCTACAGGCATGAAAATCATACAATTGAAGCTGATGATCTAACAAAAAAGGTATCCCATGTACACAAACAGCTTAATACAGAGTGTGATGGGGCGGGGGGAGGAAGCAAAGAGAAGAAGCATTTATTAAGAGCCTTGTTGTTGCTGTTCCTTCGTGTCAGACTCTTTGTGATCCTGTACAAGATTTTCTTGGCAAAGATACTGGAGTCCTTTGCCATTTCCTTCTCCAGCAGATTAAGGCAAACAGAGATTACATGACTTGCCCAGGGTCACACAGCTAGTAAGTATCTGCAACCAGATTTGAATTCAGGTCTTCCTGAGTCCAGGCCCAGTGCTCTGTCCACTGAGCCATCTAGCTGCCTCTTTATTAAGTGCTTTCAATGTGCTAAGTGCTTTATAAACATTATCTCATTTTATACACACAATCCTGGGAGGTAGATGCAATTGTTTTCTCCATTTTGCAGTTGAGGAAACTGAGGCAGAGAGCTCTCATGTGACTTGTCAGTGTCATATAGCTAGTAAGTGAACTCGGGTCTTTCTGAATCCAGGTCCAGTGCTCTATCCACTCAGTCACTCAGCTGCTGTAATAACGGGAGCAAAGGAGAGATTCAGACAGCGTCCTTAGATTGCTGCTGTTTGTCGTTCATTCTGGAAGAGGACCGCGACATCAGGGGGGCGCTGCCATGACACACAAGTGAATTGGACTGAGTGAGAGAGGGCTGGGCAAAGTCACCAGCCTCACTTTCCCCTCCGCAGCCATCTGGGTCCAGTGACCAGATATTCATCAAGGCGACTGGAGATGGCCCTGAATGCAGTGGGGGACCTTGGCCTTTTCAAGCTAAGGTCGTTAACAGGTCTCAGTTTGACTGAGGCAACACCCATTCAATGATTAAGGCTTAATAAAAATGAGGCAAAGAGGCACAGTTAGGTGGTGCAGTGGATAGAGCTCTGGCCTTGGAGTCAGGAGGACCTGAGTTCAAATCCAGCTTTAGATGCTTGACACTTGCTTGCTGTGTGACCCTGGGCAAGTCACTTAACTCCATTGCCTAGCCCCCCTCCCCCAAAAAAGAATTTTTTTAAATGAGGCAAAGAATGGCCTCTTAAAAAAATAGATCTGGGAGGGGTAGTGGCGGGTAAGGCGAATGTGGAGAGAGAAGAAAGAAAGAGAAGACAGAGGGAGATAGAGAGAGAATGTGTACTTAGAAAATGTTAGGAGAAAGAAGACACTTTCAGCTAGGGGGAATCAGAGAAGGCTTCCTGGAGGAAGCCCCATTTGAATTCATCATTAAAGGAAGAGAAAGATTTTAAAAGCAAGAGATGAGGAAGGAGTGTGACCCAGGCAAGAAAACAGTATGTGCAAATACTTGTGCTTGCGCGATGACAGATCAGGTAAAGGAAATCCCTTGGTGCTCCTATTCTGGCTAAAATGTCAGGTAAAGGATATGTGAAATATGCGTAAGTCAGAAAGAGGTTGTGGAGGGCTTTCAAAACCAAAATGAGGCCTTTGTATTTTCTGTAACAGATGACGGTTTTTGAGTAAGCAGTCACATCAGACCTATGTATTAGAAAGCTCTTTTGGGATGTTGGATGAAGAGCAGATGAGATTTGCACAGAACAAGAAAGAAGGGTTGGGTTACATGGAGAGGCAGCTGATGGTACAGTGGATGGAACACCAGGCCTGGAGTCAGGAAGACCTAAATTCAAATCTAATTTCAGACACTCACTAGCTGTGTGACATTGGGCAAGTCACTTAACCTCTGCCTCAGTTTTCCCATCTGTAAAATTTGGATAATAATAGCACCTACTTCCCAGAGTTGTTGTGAGGATTAAATAAGGCAATATGCACAAAGCACTTAGCACAGTGCCTGGTCCATAGTAGGCACTATATAAATGTTAGCTCTTATTATATGCATCACTGGAGGGAATATCTTTCATCAATGAGATTTGAGTATTGGGATGAAGGATGAGTTGAGAGAAGTTGTACTGGGAGACAAGGCAGTAAAGTGATGAGTGCCTCAAGTAGGTTGTGAGTATAGGACAAGTCCAGAAGAGACACTAGGCAGGCAGGCACTAAGCATTTCATAAGCACTTACCACGTGCCAGGTACTGTGCTAAGTGCTGGAGAGACAAATACAAGGAAAGACAAAACAATGCCTGCCCTCAAGGAGCTTCCATTCTGATGGAGGAGCTAATACCTAAAAGAGAGCTGAAGGGGGTAGAGGGGCCTGCTGGGCATGGGCAGCAGCATGTGACCAGCCTTGGCCTCACCCCAAAATGGAGCCTCGAGAAGGACCACCAGTGAGACAAGGAGGTCGGCATAGTGGAGGGATGTCCCAGGGTGACAAGGCAGCTGAGGTGTGATGGCAAAGTCCAGAGTCAGAAGTCAACCCTGGAGAGGAATAAAGATATGAGAAATATTGTGAACTTAGAACCACTCAGACCAGGGAATTGATTGGATAAGAGAGAGAGGAAGGAGTTAAAGATGACCCCAAGGTTGTGTTTGAGTTGGTTGGGTAACTGGGAGAACGATGATGGCGTGAATAATAATAGGGAAGTTGAGAGAAGTCAGCAGTTTTGAGGAGACAGTAGGGGGAGATGACTCCCCTACTCATTCAACTCCAGTGGCTTCCCATTGCCTCTAGGAAACCACCACGAACTCCTCTGTTCAGTTTTTAAAGCCCTACGTGACCTGGTCTCATCCTGTCTCTCCAGCCTCATCAGATATTATTCCTGTTCCTATTCCTCATTAGAAGGCCAAACTGGCCTTCCCTCTGTTCATCATTCATGACACTCCATCTCTGGTCTCTGTGCTTTTGCATTGGCCATTTCAGATGCCTGGGGTGCACTCCCTAATTTCTCCTACCTGAGAGCATCCCTCTCTTCTTTTAAGACTGAACTCAAGGTGGCAGCTAGGTGGCACAGTGGATAGAGCACCAGCCCTGAAGTCAGGAAGACCTGAGTTCAAATTTGGCCTCAGACCTAATACTTGACCCTTACCAGCTGTGTGACCCTGGGCAAGTCACTTAACCCCAATTGCCTAAAAAAAATTTTTTTTTAAATTAAAAAAAAAAAGAAACTGAACTCAAGGAGACAGCTAGGTGGCACAGTGGATAAAGCAACAGCCCTCAAGTCGGGAGGACCTGAGTTCAAATCTGACCTCAGACATTTGTCACTTACTAGCTGTGTGACCCTGGGCAAGTCACTTAACCTCATTGCTTAGCCAAAAAAAAAAAAAAGACTGACCTCAAGCAGCATCTTCTGCATAAAGCTTTTCCTGATGCCTCCAATTGCTAAAGCCCTCCCCTCCAAAAAACCTTCAATTTAATTACCTTATGTGTATATACATATATATCTATGTATTTATTCATTTTATTTTTGTGCTATGTACTTATACTCATACTTACTGTCTCCCTCATTAGAACATAAGTTCCTTATACGTGGACATTGTTTCATTCCTTACACTTGTATTCCCCCAAACCTAGTATAATACCTGGCCCATAGTAGATGCTTGAATACTTGTTGATTGACTTAGATTTGACTATTGGAGGGTCTCTAGACTACGTTTCTCTATGAATAGGAAGGGCTTCTGTATCATTAATTTTATTATTATCATTTTAATTTCATTGTCTTTTTCATCTGAGGCAGTTAACACGACAATCATCTCATCTAACAGAAGAGAAAACTGAGGCTCAGGTAGGGGAGATGGTTTGTCCAGGCATTCCACAGCAAGCAGAGGGCGTAGGGGGATCTGAATTCTGAACCCTGGAAAGGCTGGCCAGCAGCATCCTCTCTGTTTCAAGGTCGAGGAGCAAAGGGAAAATTCCATCCAGTATCTGAGCTAAGAAGACCAGGGCTTTGGGCATTCCCAGGCACGTCCACAAGATGGAACTGAGCACGAGGGAAAAGGCCCCTCTTGTGGGAGAAAAGGGGCCTGTTCTTTAATAGTGTCTGTCTTTCCTGGAGGAGGGACCTGGAGCCCAATCCCAAGTGAGTAAAGAGAACACAAGGAGAGGACATTCTGAGTCTTCACCATGGAAGAGTTTCTCAGTCTCTGTCTGGGGATCCTGGTCTGCCTGGGCCTCCAAATGGCCCATGGGGGCATGGATGCTTGCTACGATGGGCGAGGGCACCCACAGCGTTGTCTGCCTACGTTCGAGAATGCAGCATTTGGCCGCCAGGTCCAGGTGACCAACACATGCGGCGCCCCACCCGAAGAGTATTGCCTCCAGATGGGGGCCCCTGGAGACACTCAGCTGTGCCACCGCTGTGATGCTAGTGATCCAGACCACCACCACAATGCCTCCTACCTGACAGACTTCCACAGCCAGGAAGAGAGCACCTGGTGGCAGAGCCAGTCCATGGCCTTTGGGGTCCAGTACCCCAACTCAGTCAACATCACCCTACAGCTGGGTAAGTCCAGCCATAGGCTCCCCCCAAGGCCCTGGCACTCCCTTCTCACTACTTGCCCTACTTCCCTATCCAGTCCTGAGCACCACCAGGTTCTGGGTCCAGAAAAAGTGACAGCAGAAGCTTTTCAGACAGCACTTGCTAGGGCAAGATTTGGAGAACTGGGTTGGGGTGAAGGATAGGGGAGTGGGTTGAAACCTGGAGGGAAGGTTTCTCTTACATTGAAATTGGGGGAACTTTCCCTCTCTGGCTCCCCCCTCCCTCTCCTTCCATCCCTCCCATGGAAGTCAAAGTTGGGCATTTGGATGGTCAGCATGAACAATGATGATCTTACCCTCTATGCCCACATAGGACAGAAGTCAAAATGAATTTTTTTTTACACTGGGGCATAAAGGTGAGAGTGAAGTCTCCTACTTCAGTGTGGGTATGGAAGTTATTTGCAGAGCATTGGTCTAGATGAAATTAAATTTTCTCAGTAATGACTAGCTATCTTTGCTTACCCCTAAACTGCCTGCACTCAGAATTTATGAAGGTACGTGGGATATATATGGTGGGATACATTTATACACATTTGTGTGTGTTTGGGTGTCTGGGTAGAGGTGGGGTAGGGGGATGCTGGGCAGGGACTCAATCTTTTTTTGCATCATGGACCCCTTTGGCAGTCTGGTAAAGCCTATGTACCTTTCTCAGAATAATGTTTTTAAATGCATAAAATCAAATATAGGATTAAATAGTGAACCAATTATAATGAAAGACAGTCATAAAAGTATTTCTTTTAAAAATTCATAGATCCCAGGTTAAGAACTTCTGTGCTAAGGAAAGGACTTGATCTTCTGAGAACCAAGTAATTAAATAATAGCCCACCTGGGTGCTAACTTTCCTGAGCCTCACATCCCTCACACATTCACCCAGCAATACATCAGGAATCTGTCATTAATTATTTGGGCCAAGACAGCCTAATCCATTATGATTCCAGGTCTGGCAATTTATCTCAAAGAAGGCTAACAAGGACTCCCCAGATGGGCCTGGGGTTTCTACAGGGCCAAGGCTTCCTGGAAGTAGGAAAGATGTAAGTCCTGGGCCTACGGAGGTGGGAAGCTAGGGAGAGAGATATGCAGGGATAGGACTGGCCAGGGCCCAGCGCGAAGGGGGAAGGAATTTGGAATTTGGGACAGGGAATAAGGGTAGGGATGGGGAGGGAAGCGGGGGAAGATGTATTGTTTTCACGTCAGAGATGCTGGTTTGATTAAATGGGTTACATGTGTCTATGACCCTAGGGACTCTTTATGAATGAGGCATGGAGCAAAAGCAAAATTCCTGGACTCTGCTACATCACATATTTAGCCATGGCCCTTCTTGCCATGCTATTTTTTCTGCAACATCCTATATTTGACTATTTTACTATATTGTAATTGACTATTATATATTGACTAATTACTATATTATATATTGACTATTCTACTACATTGTGGAATATTTTACCCCATTATAAAAACTTGAAATCTTTGTTTTCCAATAAGTGAGGAAAATTAACACATTCACTTCAAGATGGTTAAGAACCCCTAAAACTCTACTAAAGCAGGATTACAAAGCACAGGGATGGGTATTCTCTACAGCCTGGACATGCTATTGCAATCCACCACAAGACAGAATTAGTCCCAGTCCCTGCTATGAAGGAGAAATAGAATGTGGGCTATGTTGGCCTTGAGTGGGCGCTGATAGATTTCAACTTTAGCTAGGAAGAGGTGGGATTGTGTAACATTTGGGGAAAGGGGGGCCCACTGGTCATCATGTTGATGTCAGAACCCCCACCCACTCTTTGGTCTCACTGCTAAGGATGGGACTCCATGTACAAGGTTCAAGGCCAAGGCTGAATTGAACAACATAACTAGTAGAGTGAGCTCCTGGCTCATCTTCAGTGTAAAAAAGCCCATGACAGGGAGATGAGCTCTCGTCCTTTTGCCATGCTTTCAGCCCCAGGGATGTGGGGAATTTTTGGAGGAGGAGTATAAGAGGTCAGAACTGATTAGGGGTCCCCAGGGAGAATGGGGTCAAGGACAGAAGTGAAGGGGGCAGGACAGCCAGAATTGGATGGAGGTCGGCGCTTTCCCAGCCCCCTGCAAGCTCATGGACATCTGTTCCAAATCCTCAAGTTATTAGACCTAGTCTTCCTGTCTGGGATAAGAGGCAGTAGTGTCTGGCCAGCTCCCAGCACCTCCAATGAAGAGTTGAGAGAAGCCTTTGCTTTATGGAGGAGGGCTGGACGGAGCAGGTTCATTCACTCATTCATTTATTCATTCAATATATGCTGTCTACAAAGCACTTGATATTGAATAAGATATAAAAGTGGATAAAACACGGCCTTGCCCTTAAGGAGCATACAGTCCAGTAGCAAAGGTAAAACAAATGCACAAATAATCAACCTATTAGGTGGTATATGATTAATGACATAAGAGAGGTATGAACAAAGTGCCATATGAACTGGGGGGTGACAAGATCACTTCCATTGTGGGGATCAGGAGGGAAGGCTTCACGGAGGGGATGACATTTCAGCTAGGCCTTGAAGAAAGGTTAAATAGTCCTTGGTTCAGAGGGGTGTGATAAAAGAATATTCAGGGGGTTAGTGTACCAGCAAAGACACAGACGGGAAAGCACATAGCATTGTCAGGCAATGGGAAGTAAATCCTTTTGGCACAAACTTAGGGTCCTATATGTACAGGGGAGTCGATTCAGAGAGTCAGAGCTGGAAGGGACCTTAGGTCATCTAATGCAAGCCCCTTACTTTATAGAAAAGGAAACTGAGGCCCTGAGAGATTAAATAACATGCCTAGAGGTAATGAGTTAATGACAGACTTGATATTTGAACTCACATCTTCTGATGCCCCAGAAAGCACTTTATTCCACCTGCCTCCACAGGAAATCAGACTGGAAAGTCTGGGGCCAGATTGTGGGAGGCCTTGAGTGCCGGAGTGAAGAGTTTGAATTTTATTAGGTAGGCAATAGGATAGCTTCTGTGCAATACAGTGGTGTGTGTGTGTGTGTGTGTGTGTGTGTGTGTGTGTGTGTGTGTGTGT